>NW_021703777.1:24472310-24754900 GCF_005190385.1 Monodon monoceros | reverse complement strand
AGAGATAGAGAGATAGAGAGATGGATAGATAGATGGAGAGATAGAGAGATAGAGAGATGGATAGATAGATGGAGAGATAGAGAGATAGAGAGATGGATAGATAGATAGAGAGATAGGGAGATGGATAGATAGAATGATTACAAAGGAATTGGCTTACATGATTGCGGGGGCTGGTTACAGAAGTCTCAAATCCATAGGCCAGGTTATTGGGAAGAAGATATCATGGCAGGCTCGAAACCATAGGCACAGACTGAACCTGTTGTCCATAGGTCCAAAGAAATTCTTTTTCTCTGAGGGAAACGTCACCCCACCCACTTTAACCTCCCTTACTTAGAATCAACTAATTGGGGACTTTAATGATCAAAATCCCTTCAGAGCAACACCCAGATTAGAGTCTGAATAACAGAACTCTAGCCTAGACAAGCTGACATATCAAAAACCTCATTCCATGTAGGCAAAATAAAAGAGAAGAAAAGGAATCAGAAACTACAAGAAAAAAATTCACATCATCAGAAAGTTATGGTCTACTACTGGACAGCACAGGGAACTACACTCAATTTTCTATATTAACCTATATGGGAAAAGAATCTGACAAAGAAGGGATATATGTATATATATAACTGAATCGCTTTGCTGTGCACCTGAAACGAACACATCATTGTAAATCAACTATACTCCAATAAAAATTAAAAAATATAAAATTTTGATTATCTAAAAAAAAAAAACAAAGAAAGTTATGGTCCAAGTAAAAAGCAAACTAACATTAACTGTTATTTTGATTACACGGTAGAACACAGAAAAGGAAAATCCATTTGAACTTGACTGTAGAAACATTTTCCATTCCAGGTGTTGTGATATTGGAGGAAGCCTGGTGATCTAGGCTCACCACTTGGCTCTGCATGGATACTATTTACCTAGTTATGATAGTAAACATTGTTTATTGGCTTGGAACATATAGAATCAACCTGTGGGCAAATCACAGGAGACTGGACTCTGTTTAAGGAACACAGTGTAAATGCCATCAGCCTTGACATTTTACCAACAGAGGTTCAGGTAACAAGGCTGGGAGAAGTTAAGTGCAAAGTGAAGGAAACAAGAATCGTGAAATTGCTACACTGGGACTGTAACAGGGAAGAACAAATCTGACTCCATATTGGATCCATTTCTTTTACTTTAACCTTTGTATTCTATTGCTTTTGCTACAAGTTAATCACTAAATGGATGTTGCCTATAATTTAAAGTATACATAATGGCCTATCTCCTGGAACCCTTCCTCCACGTGCCTGAGCATTAAGCTAAAATATCTTTGTTTAAGCTCACAGGAAACATCCTCACCAGGCTCACCTGCGAATGGCTGCAGGAAAGAAGAAATTAACACATCCCCTCCTGAGTCTGACCAGAGCCAGGAAACATTTGCAACAGCTTATCACCTTGTTTACTTTACCTCCTCACTTCCCTCTCTTTGCTCTATAAGAGAAACTAGTAGCCAAACCTGGTCGAGATGGTTCTTTGGGACACTATTTCACCATGTTCTCGGTCTGCTGGCTTTCCCAATAATGTCGCTATTCCTTGCCCCAGCAACTTGTCTCTCAATTTATCAGCCTGTCCTGTGGGCGAGCAGTACAAGCTTGGACTCAGTAACAGGAGGAGGCAGGAAGGGGATGTGGGAGCCATGTAGACTAGCTAAGTCCTCTATCGCAGTGAGAGGGATTCAGTAGGATAATCAAATAGTCACCTTGGAAACCCCATTAGGGGATTGCAGATAGGGAGGGAATTTTAGGGGGCTTTGGGAGACCACAGTAAGATTAATGATCACTCAAGAAAGTAATGGAAAAATCCTGAAACAATGTGGGCTGGCTTGACTCATAAGGCAGAACAAGTCGCTTAGCATGAAAGCCAGATTGGCTTGCTTAACAACAAAATAAAGCTAACTTGATAAGCAACGAAATCGCACAACAGAAGCACAAGACATGCCCCCAAACAATAAAACAATGGTGGCACGAGGCCTACATCCTGCCCAGTGAGCCCAGTAAGTTAATGACCCCCAAAACATGCTCTTTGACCCCTAGGACATGCTCTTTGCACACTGCCCTAAAAACAATAAGACAACAGTGGAGAATAAGACCTACAACCTGCCCAGTGGTGTCATCAAGTTAATGACCCCCAGAACATGCTCTGTGCACACAAAAAACAATCACTTGTGGAAAGGTGACATTTCAAAGTAAAAGACGCTCGTTGCACTGAGACCTGAAATAATTTTTCCAAAGTGCCATGACAGTCCTGGCCTGACCATGTAGGGACAAAAAACCCAGCCTGGAGGAGGAGCTGATGTTGAAAGCATGATGTCTACGCAAGAAAGACAGGGCTTCCCTGGTGGCGCAGTGGTTGACAGTCCGCCTGCTAATGCAGGGGACGCGGGTTCGTGCCTTGGTCCGGGAAGATCCCACATGCCGCAGAACGGCTGGGCCCGTGAGCCACGGCCGCTGAGCCTGTGCGTACGGAGCCTGTGCTCCGCAACGGGAGAGGCCACAACAGTGAGAGGCCCGCGTACTGCAAAAAAAAAAAGAAAGACAAAGAAGGTCCTCTCTCTCTCCCCTCTCTTCCTTTATTATAAAAATGTAACCCACTAAGTACTCAGCGGCAGTGCAATGCTTATCTGCCTGCTTGTAAACCTCACAATCATCCTATTCTAATAAATCACTTCTTATCCATCACTTTGCCTCTCGCTGAATTCTTTCTGCGCTGCGACACAGAGAGCCTGAGCCTCAGCAAGTCCAGACATCAGGTGAGTGATTCTAATGAAAAGACCATGGGTTCAAGTCCCAATCTAAGTTACATCAGTTTCAACGGGAGGGAATCAATAAATGAGGTCTAGAATTGATAAATCAAGACATAGAAGTAGAAGCTTACTATTTAGAGCTGTGGAGATGGCAACCAAAAGAAAACAACAGATGGAACAGTGGTTACGACTGGGCAGCAAAATCAAGAAAGGGGAGGGCAGAGTCCAGGATAGTTGCTTTGCAATGATGAGTCCTCTGGACTATTTGATTTTTAATTAATCATGTACATTTTAGCTTTATGAAAAATTTAAACAATTGTATCTGTAAACAGAATCTCAGACCAAAACAAAGGGCCATGTGAGGTTTGTAAGAGATGAAATTAGACACAAGAGAGCACTGTGGTGATCACAGTATCTATAACAGGAATCCAGGATTACCGCCCAGTCTTCTATTGCCTGTGTCCTCAATGAAGCCCCCGAGGATTGGTATCTGGGGGTGAAGGTTCAGCATGGTGGTGCACACACCCAGCCTGGAGAATGGGGAAGAACACCAGAGAATAAGTCAAGTATAATGTGGTAATAACATAATATCTGACCCCTAACCAGTGTCAGAGGGCGTTTCTCCAATCTCCCGGCTTCTCAGGCCATCTGCTCACACATACAGCTACCTCAGAGCAAACAACTACTGGACTACCGTGTGAAGGAACCTGGGGAGAGGGGACCATTTTGGTAGTGACCTCAATTCTATTAGCGTGTCACCCCACACTGCAGGTGATTAAGGCTCTCCTTAAAACTGTCCCAGGTTTTACTTCCTCTTTGCAATTTCCCGGCAGCCCTGCTCCAAGGCTAGATGAAATCTTGACTCTTGCCAGAAGCCATTTTCAGTAAACATTTGCTGGGTAAATGCTCGCATACATGAATGAATGAATGATTGATTAGAAGCTAGAGGAAGAAGCTTGCAAGAGGGGTTTTGAAACAAGCAGGGTAGCAAGTGGGAAACTGAGTCTCTTTGAGGCTGTGGGTACCTGGTGGGCTCGTGAGGCACGTACCGTGGGGAACAGGGAGTTGGGGGCAGACAACAGTCTTCTCCTTTTCCTCTTTTTGCTGTCAGCTCTGAACTCAGCTCCTGTTTCTCTCCTGCCTTGGGTGGCTTTGCCCCTGGCCTGGGCTTCCAGGGCCCCCCTCGTGTTCTACTCCATTCTGTTCTGCATTTCCAATGTACACGCAGCTGTCCCTCTTACATATGTGATGCTAACTTTATTTCTCCATACTTACATAAGGTTCCTATCATTTCCTTTCTGGTCTTTCTTCTTCCAAAACATCTAGTCATTTTTAGGGATCCCTAGAGAGAGAGGACAGGTGTTTAAGAATGATAGGGACATATCTCATTGAGCTCTTCCGTACCTGGGAGCTTTTTCTCCCTCTCTCTCTCCCTCCCCTGATTGATTTGAGCCCTCTGAGTGAGACTTTTTTAGCAATAATTCCAAGTTTTCAGTAGAATCACCACAGGCAGTTGTGCAACCCGGGAAGAACTCCTGTTCTTTAGTATTATTTTAAAAGCCAAGGGAAACGGGGTTGGGGGAGGGATGGAGTGGGAGGTTGGGGTTAGCAGATGTAAGCTGTTATATAGAGAATGGATAAACAACAAGGTCCTCCTGTATAGCACAGGGAGCTATACTCGATATCCTATGATAAAACATAATGTAAAAGAATATTAAAAAAGAATGTATATACATATATGCATGTATGTATAACTGAATCACTTTGCTGGACAGCAGAAATTAACACAACACTGTGAATCAGCTACACTTCAATAAAAAAAAAAAAAGCCGAGAAAACCAGCATGTGACGATAGACCATTCTTGTTGCTTTTGACAGCAATTGCACCAGGGCAGTAATTCTAAAGCGGGTCCCATTCCACGAGGAACAGAAACACAGAACCTCTTTTTTACCATCCCCAGCCAAAGAACCATGTTGCTCCTCTTTCTAAAAGCATAAAAATGGAGTCAAAACAAGAATTTTCCTGGGAACTTCTCATGGTAATTTCCAACAGAGAAAACAAGTAATAAAATTCATAGTCCCTTTAAAAGAGTTAAATAGCTTGGCTCATGTATAAATAAAGCAAGTCATCACAATTTTAGAAACCAAGAGCCTATGAAACTGCAATTTTAAAAGCTCAAACACAGCTCAGTAATTTTATTACAAAATTTGCATTCTGACCTGTAGGACAAATAAAAATGAAATTTAAAAGTGCCTCCAAAGTTTGTGTGCGGAAAAAATGGAGGTATCCAATAGCACTGAATGGTAGTAGAGTTATATAATCTTGGTGAAAAAACGAGATCAAATGTAATGAACATATTATTTACCCCCAGTTTTAAAGTGGTACCCCTTGACATTATATTTAATTTAGGACAAATGGGAGCCTGCCATCAGTTGGTGAAGCATTGCTAAGGAAACTGTCAGAGCATCAGGCCTCTCTGAAGGGATGGCAATATGGCTAAGGGGAGGGAAGATCCCAGAGACTGGGTTCTAGATGCAGGTATGACACCAAGGTGCTGTGAGGCCTTGGACAAATCACCCAACTGCTCAGGCCTCAGTTTATTTCACAAAGGGAGAGGGGTTGATAGTGGGCTGTATCTTAACCTTTTACTGGTCACAGATGGTTTTGAGAATGTAGTGAAATCTACAAGCCCATCTACCCCCAGGGAAAATATGCCCTTCCAGGAAAAATATATGTTGGTGCATACACAAAGAATCCTCTACGTGATTTCAGGGGTTCATCACCGTACACCTAAAGCCCATACTTGGACCATCTGAGGGCCTGGGGGCTACATGATCCCCTGGTCCCTCGAGCTCTCTCCCCTGTGACTGTCTGCTTGGCCGTCTCAGCTTAGCTGTGAACCAGGCTGGGCCGCAGCCTCCACGCTTGGAAACCCCATTATAGTGTTATGGTCACAGACACCCTCCATAAAAGCTTGTTGAATTTAACATACATAAATATTCACTTGCCTCCATTCGTGTTTTTACTAAACAATATTCGAAAGAGGTGGAACATTTGAATCCCAAGGAAAGAAAGTCCAGCTCTCACATTCAGCCTCAGTGAGCTTTCCCAAGGGAATCGTGTTCAATTCTCAAAGGATAAAAATGATATTTAAAATAGCAGCTTCTGGGATATCAGTTTACTCCAGCAAGAAGAGTTATGAAGCTTTCAGTGAATTCATTCTTTCATTCAGACAAGCACGTACTGAGTGGCTATTATATTCCAAGCCTGGGGATAGTAGCACCGGGGGGCCTCATGTAAGTAAGATACAGTCCTGTAAGCAAACAGCAGCTAGATGAGTGGAGAAGTATGATGAAAATTACACTAGAAATGTTTACTGCTTAAAATGGGGGTCTGTTGAGGGTAGTGCAACGGGAGAATAAGAGAGGGGCACCCAACACTGCCTGAGACAGACATCAGGGAGGCTACACAGAAGAGGTGATGCCTGAGTATTTCTTGATGATGAGTTAGGATTTTCCAGGCAGCAGAAGGGCCTCTCAGGGAGGGGCTATGTAAGAGCAAGCCACTGTCATGAGTGAGGATGACAAGTGTTCCCGTGTGACTGGAGCTTAGGGCCTGTGTGGGGACATACAAGGGGATGGGAGGAGCCGGACTATGAAGGATCTTTGCCTGCTCTGCAAATAATGACACTTTATTGCTTTCATGATTATGCACATCATATGTGGCAATAAGGACTTACCAGAGGATTTCCGTCAGAGTAGAGAGGTAACATTGGTATTTTAGAAAGAGGGTGTAGAGGATGGATTGGAGGTGAGGGAGGCTGGAGGCGAGTTAATTACCACCCTTCACACATATCTCTCTTTGCATACTCTCTGGATACATTTTTACTCATCTAAGCCCGATGCTTTTACTCCAATTATTTATGCTGATAATTTGCTTGTTAGTAATAGTTTGCTGGGAGTCATCTGACCTCATGTTCATCCATTATCATTTTGTTTTAACCCCAGTTTGAACAAGATCTCACTTTTCTGAGCTTTTATATCCTACACACATGCCCACAAATATATAATAGTTTAACTAAAACACCACACCTAATCGGAAAAAAAGAGCTTGCAAAATATTGTTAACATCACTTTCAGTTAGCGCTAACTTGCAGACTCTGAAATGGTGAGCATGGGTGCCATCCCTGCCACAGTATGGGTTCAAGTGTCTTAATATTTTATTTCATAATGCAAAACCTTACAGTTTTAGATATGATCAGATGATGAATGCTCTTTATATATCACCAACAAGATGCTTTACCTTGTCTCATCTTATTCATTCTTTCATTCCACAAATGTTTACTGGGCCCCTACCATATCCCAGGCAATGTTCAAGGCACGGAGGATACACTGTGGCATAGACAGAAAAGGTCCCTAATCAGGTGGTGACAAGGGCTAAAGAGAATTCAAGTAGGTGGTGTGACAGCGAGTGCCTGGGGCCACGCCTGCCAGAGAGGTCAGCAAGGACCCTGGAAGTAAAACTCAAGGAGGCGCCATCCTGCAAACAGCAGGGAGGAAAGACTGGGGCAGGGAGCGTTCGCGGAAGAGGAGGGGCTGGTGCAGAGGAGCTCAGGGGGAAGGAGGTTGGTGTGTTTGAGGATTTGGATTGGGGTGGGATGAAGTGAGCTGGGAGATGTAAGCAGAAGCCAGTGCATGCAGGACATTGGCTCTCAAACTCGAGACCCAATGCCTCCTTAAAAAAATATACTTTATATTGCCCTTCCTCCTGCCCTAAAATGAAGTTCTCAGATAATATGGGTTTTTTTCCACCTTAACTCTTTTTTAAATTTAAAAACATATTAAGAAGACAAAAGCTATCTAATTCTCCTAGGAAACAAAAGAGATGTTAAAACTGAAATTCCACTCCCGAGTTTGTGGGTGGTCCGTAAATTAATGGACCTCGTCCACAGTTTTTCTCATGAGAAGAGTAAGACCCCTCCTACGTGGCCCATGTCAGTTATTGGTTATTCTGTTATAAGTTTGTTATGACAACCATACTCCATGCATTGGGAAATAATTTGTGCTTCATATCCAAGGGCCCTCATCTCATCCCTCAATGGATGAATATAATTAGTCCAAAATTTTTACTCTTAAGCCCGGACTGGTGTCATCAACCAATGACTAATTCCTGCTAAAGGAATAATTTTAAAAAGCAGTTTATAACAAAGTACTACTTCTGTATCATAAAAGTAGCAATTAATGTTTGCATTAAGGGCAGGACACATAAGGGACAACTTGGGCTCCTGTTCTCATGAAAAACTACAGATGAAGTCCATTAATCAATATTTACTGGTCACCTACAGAATAGGCCCTGAGATTTTTTGGTTTAAAAATCACTTGTGGGCTTCCCTGGTGGCACAGCAGTTAAGAATCCGCCTGCCAACGCAGGGGACATGGGTTCGAGCCCTGGTTCGGGAAGGTGCCACATGCCGCGGAGCAACTAAGCCCGTGCGCCACAACCACTGAGACTGTGTGCCACAACTACTGAAGCCCGTGTGCCCTAGTGCCCGTGCTCCGCAACAAGAGAGGCCACCACAATGAGAAGCCCGCGCAGGGCAACAAAGAGTAGCCCCCGCTCGCCGCAACTAGAGAAAGCCCGCGCGCAGCAACGAAGACCCAACGCAGCCAAATAAATAAATAAATAAATTTATTAAAGAAAAATCACTTGAATGTTTTCTAAGGGGATTTGATAGATCCCCTTTTCTAAATTTTAAAAATCTTCATTTTTTTACCTTTATTGAGATGTATATACAATTTTCATACCATACAACTTTATTATTTTTGAATTTGAAGGCAGTTACAGTGAATTTTCAAACAAACCTAAATAAATTAAAAAATAAATCACCCCGCCGACTCAACCAAACATAATAATGGTAACTACTGTTTATCGGGCATCAACTCAGGTGACAGGTACGGCAAGCAGCACTTTACATAATCATTCCTAATCTTTACGACATCCCTGAAGAGTTTGTTTCCCACTTCACAGAGAGAAAATCTGGCCTCAGAGGATCTGGAGAACTTCACAGCGGTCACCACGAAGGGAGCTCTGGGGCCAGGATCAGGACGCCATTCTCTGACTCAAAGCCTTTCTCTCTCCCTTACTCCATCCTGCACCCAGTCTCGCCAAAAACAGAAGCTAGAGGCTGGAATATATACATAGAAATCCTCCACCCATTTTAAACATAGATCAATGTCACACCCCATCGGGACTGGCTTCTCAAGGGCTCAAATTTTAAAGCGTTTTAGTGTCCTACGGGGATTAGCTTCAGAGACATTTCTTAATGGTGTTACCTTTAATGCCTTATGCTTAAGTAGAATTACATATCCTATAAAGGTTAAATTGGTTAATCTTGTCTCCTTCCTCTCAAAAGGACCTATGTTAATTGAAGTTTCTAAATATATTTAGGCAAGCAAGGGGGTGGGGTAGGAAAATTGGTAGGGCCCTGAGTTAATGGATTTTACTAGATACAAGTGAGCTATTAATATCTGATGACTGGTAAGGGTAGAATCTGCTGTGTACTTAGGCAGACACCCAGGGCAGAGTGGCTGCCACTTCACCCAGTTAGGAATCATACCCTTCCAGAAGTAGAACACGAGCCTTCCGTGTTCCAACCAGCGGAGACAAAATTACACTACCAGAATAAATCATTGCCTACAAAGGGATAAACAAGAATCTGGAATGTGGCACTACACAGAAGGACAATGGCTCAAGTTGTGGCAAAGGATGAGAATGTACCTAGGATGAGAATTCCCAGTGGTGCGTTCTTTCAGCAGATGAAGTAGAATCTGGGTGAAAGCAAGCACAGAAGAGTGGCTTGAATCCTTTGGAGTTAGCAGTAGCCTAAGACTGGTGGTGAAAGTTACAGGTCTGAGATCAGGTGTGGCAAACATTCAAGTAGAAATGGAACCAGGAATAAAGAAATGTTTTAAGAATTAGAAATCACCAGGCTAAGAGATGTCTTACCAAAGAGTTAGTCTCTAAATTAGGGGTGACGTAGGGAGTGATGTAAATGAAAATCAGTATTTATAAGCACCTCGACAGCACAAGTATTTAGCAAATAGGATAAAACTTTCCATATAGTCACCTCAAGCTTCTTCAGTCAAGAATCCACAGATGGATATCACTCATTTGGAATCTAAAAAATACAACAAACTAGTGAATAAATCAAAAAAGAAGCAGATTCATAGATACAGAGAACAAACTAGTGGTTACCAGTGGGGAGGGGGGAGAGGCAACATAGGGGTGGAGGAGAAAAGGGGGTCATTATGGGATTATATGAAATCATGTGTGTGAAACTTTTGAAAATTGTAAAGCACTATAGAATTTAAAGAATCTTTCATTCAATTAAAAAAAAGAAGAAAAATGCAGAAAAACAAAACAAAGACTCCACAGATGGGATTCTTGTTGGAAGCATCAGGGGAAAATGGACAAGATTTATGTTTTATTAACATTAGTTATGCTACACACTGGGCATTTCTTTTTTTTTTTTTCTTTTCCTCTGCCGGAACTCACTGCATTTTTCTTTACTAGAATGTTTATTATTGTTATGGGGATTTGAAAAATTCTTACGGGTTTCAGGTCATCTACCAACTCCCAGAGGTACCAAAGAGCCTACCACCCCCCTTTATTGAGAGGCCTGCATTTATGAAGCCCACTGGGTCAGCATCACCAATGCCACCAAGCCACCACTAAGCATTCACAGCGTGCCTGGCTCTGCACCAAGCATTCAGTGTGAATCACACAACCTACGAGAACATGGCTATTATTTTCCCATTTTACGGACAGTGAGACTGAAGCTCAGACATTAATTCACTTGCCTGAAATGATACAGCTCGAAAGTGATGGAGCCGGCATTAAAAACAGGTCCCTATAACTCAGGTGCCCTGACTCAACAATCACATCCACAGGGGATGGAAATAAGGTGGAGGCGACTCGGACCCAAGACCAAGGGAAAGAAGAACATTTTCTTCCTCAGGTTCTCAAAGGGTATCTAGTCCTAAAGGGTAACAGCAGCTCAATTTCAATTTTTTTCTTCTCTCTTTTTTTCCTTTTTAAAACTTACTGTATGTTAGGGGATAAAGAGAGCAGAGCTGTGTTACTTGGATTTATTTGGTTTTCCGATCAAGGGGGGAATTTACACATTGTCAGCTTTTCACAAAGTCTTCCTTAGAGAAGTCATTCCCGACCTTTTAAATATAATACAGCCCTGCCTGTTAAATATCATGTTACGTTTCAAATGGAGTGGATTATGGCCTCTCAGTTGCCGGCACCGAGCTTCCAGATCTGCCGAAGAGGTTTTCAGTTCCACTGCTTGGAAACTGCAGCCCTCAGGATTCCCTACAGCGCCCTCTTTGGGGACCACTGCCTTGAAAACCATTTAAGAATGATAAAAGTCACCAGACTCAATAAAAATAGGCTTTTCAGTAAACCACCTACAATTTTTCCAATCCCACTTCTCCCAGAAAAAAATAAATGTATATGGAACAAATAAATCAACTAACATGGAGGCTAACAGCTCATCTACTATGTTGGGGGAAACCTAGCAGTGAAATCTAAATCTAGTACAGTAACTTGCAAGGCTTGGGCAAATTATTTCTTTTTAATAAGTTCTGCTAGTGTAAGAAAACACTGTAGACCCAATGCAGGCAATATACAAAACATATTCTTTTAAGAAAAACCTACTGCTCTAAATGATTCAGCTGGTATTGTATCAGCCCAGAAATTACCTGAAGTTTCCACACCCATGGTCCCTAGAGCTGGCAGTGGGCAAGCAGCTCTTCTACTTTACTCCTCTTTCGCCTGCTGGAAATCTGGTGTGCTTTGGGAAGTGGAGGAGACTGCCCTCACGTTCTAGAGCAGCTTGGATCACCATATTCCTGTCCTGCTGTTGTGTCCGTCCCACTGCCTTCCATTCATTCCGCCTGCTGACCCTGCTCTTATTATGCACATTATCGTTGACATCGTATCATCTGGGGAAGCAACTAGTCTATAACCTGAAATACAAGAAATAAGACTCCCAGGAGCCCAGAATTCTATCCCATGAGCTTCATCAACGTCACTCCTCCCCACACCTGTTTCCTCTTTCTTGAGTTTCTATTTTATTTAACTGTATCACGAACCCTATGAACTGAGCAAGAAACTCTTCAGAAATCCTTTCCAAAACCTCAGGCACAGGGAATCTTTAAAAGACACAGATGATGTAAATTTGTGTGTATGAAATATGCCAAGCACTGGGGAGAAGGAAGCTTTTCACCTTTCACTTTGCTCCCTCTCGGATCCTGGGATGAATCGATAGACGCTCCTAAGTCTCTCTGGCTTTCTTTCCCATTTGTCTTCCCTTGAAGACTGATGTTCTTCTGGAGTCTTTTTTCTCACTACAGTAGTTCTGCTGGTCCCTTGCCCTAATTCCACTGTAAGCCCCTACACTGTCTCCTCCATCACCCTAAATGACCTCAGTATCCATGCTGTTTGACCATATCATTCATTCATTCATTTTTTTACAGAGTACCTATCACGGGTTAAGCACTATCTGGTGACACAATGATGGGCAAAAACACTTGTTACCTAGTCCAAGCTCTTAATTGCTCACCCCACGACAGGCCAGTAAATTGAGAGACGAGGTGCTGGGGCAAGGAATAGTGACTTTAGTCGGAAAGCCAGCAGACCAAGAAGATGGTGGACTAGTGTCCCAAAGAACCATCTTCCCCAAGTTAGAACTCAGGCTTCTTTTATACTCAAAGGGGAGGGGCTGTGGCTGGTTGTTACAAACTTCTTGGTGCCGGAATCCTTTGTTCTTGCAGCTGTCCATGTAGGTCAGGGTCAGGTCACGATGCTCCTATAAACCTGCAGCAAGACAAATATTATTTTCTGCTCTGCAACTTTTTCTCTCTATGTGAATAGAAAAGTGTTATCCCTTTAAAGATCAGAGCCTTGAGGATGAGCTATCCTGTATATTTCAGGCTCTAGGCAACATTCTTAACTCCTAACAACAGCAACAGAATACAAAGTCAAAGAAACAGATCCAATATGGAGTCAGATTTGTTCTTCCCTATGACACACTTAACTCCTCTCAGCCTACTTCTTGGTTCCTTGATTTTCTTTCCTCCAACCACTTTCACAACTCTACCCCACAAAGCACCCTTTAAAATGAAGGGCCTTGGTTCAGGATTTATTGTCTGAGATGCAGCATTTTCAAATTTCTCTGAGTGACGGAAGGAGAGCAGGCTGTGGTCATTTACACCAAACATGCTCTCTGTTCTCATCCCAGTTTCCCAGCGACTCCTGCTTGGTTTCTCGTTCCTCATTTGCTTCTTAGCCTGGACCACCTAGGCCACCGTTCCATTGATGGTCACTAGTCCCCTTGAGTTTCCCCAGGACTGCCTTGTCAATAATCTACTCTGGGAATTTTACCACAGTCTTTTACTCTAATCCTGCCCCCGATTCCAGAGGCTTTATGGAACCATGAAGATGGGATCGACTTCCAGGCCATGTCCCCCACCTCGGCTTTGCCAATGATGCTCTCCCAGGGCTCGAGCTTATTGCTGGTTGAGTCCTCTCTTCAGCACCTGCCGTGGCCTTTCCACTCTTCCTCAGCCCAGCCTTATCCTCTTGTGGTAGACGACCTCACCGAAGAGGCACACATCATCTCACAGGCGTGCGATAGCTCTAACACAGCCTTCCTCATATCGTCCTCTCTCCAGCCACCATAATCACTTCCTTGTCTTCTCCGCACCACTCAACTTTTCTAGATTCAATGCTCTTTGCCTCCACTTTTTTAGTCCAGACTCTCTCTCTAACCCTTATCTGTTGGCTTTATGCACCACCCCCCAAAACTTCTAAGGTCGCCAGAGACTTCCTAAGTACCAAGTGTAAACCTTTTCTAAGTTCTCACCTTTCTGCATCTGTTCTCTTCATGTCGTTCTTTAAATCCTCCTTATTGACACGCTCCCCTTGGTTTCTACGATTCTTTTCTATGTCGTTAGCTCCTCTCTTTTTGTCTCCAGCACAGGTAGCAGAAGAGATGGCAGGAAACAATTCCCAAGGTTTACCATAGCTTCAGCCAGGCACAGAAAAAGCCTCTTCCCTATTTCCAGTCCCAGAACAGGCCCCTGCCTGGACCATGTGACAGTAGCCAGAAGGGACATCACATTATACTGTATGGTAAATCCCACTGTGACCCTGTGGGTTGGAGACGGGTCTTTAGAAATTGGTGGGCAGATGCTGGGTGACTGTCACACACACTTCTACTCAGACTGTTCTCTTGCCTCAAAGTTTCAAAATGCTTCCATCTTTCAAGGTTCAACCTTAAACACCACTTTCTCTCTAAAACCTTCATTGATCTCCACTCAGCCGAGTCCGAACATTTTTCTTTCCTCTGTTCTCCTCTATGCTTTTCATTTTGCCTTATTTTATTATTACATTTTTTAAAAATTTTATCCATTTATTTATTTTTGGCTGTGTTGGGTCTTCGTTGCTGTGCGCGGGCTTTCTCTAGTTGCAGCGAGCGGGGGCTACTCTTCGTTGCGGTGCATGGGCTTCTCATTGCGGTGGCTTCTCTTGTTGCAGAGCATGGGCTCTAGGCGCACGGGCTTCAGTAGTTGAGGCATGTGGGCTCAGTAGTTGTGGCTAGCGGGCTCTAGAGCGCAGGCTCAGTAGCTGTGGTGCACGGGCTTAGTTGCTCCACGGCGTGTGGGATCTTCCTGGACCAGGGCTTGAACCCCTGTTCCCTGCATTAGCAGGCAGATTCTTAACCACTGAGCCACCAGGGAAGTCCCATTGCCTGTTTTGACAGATGAGGAAATAGGTGCAGAAAAGTTCAGAAACTTGCTGGAGGTCTAATTCTATGAAGTAGTGAAGTGAAGCAGTGGCTTCAGGGCCCTCCACTTCTAATCATCCCACCTAGAGCTTTCTTAGGGCAGAAAACATGTCTACTATAAAACAGTTCACATTGCCTTGTTTGTTTGAACTAGCTTAAATTTTCTCTAGTAATCCAAACAAATGGTTGCTTTGACTTTTTCATTCCTTTAATTAAAAACTTCCTGGAGACTTAAAAGCCTCCTATGGCTGATGACAAGAGTCCCAGGATTTCACCAAAAATACAAATAATTGCAGTTGTATGAGGGCCACACTGCCAACTCCTAGGGTCGTGGACCCAGTACGTTTCAATCTCCTGGACAATCTGGGGGCTTCACCTGGTAGATCTCCAAGCTGGCTGCCAGCATAGCTACACCACTTAACCCCTTGCATAACTGTCCTAGCAGGCAGCCCCAGGAACTCGGGGAAAGCAAAAAATAGCTGTCCACTAGGAACAAGGTGAGAAATCCTGACCTGAGTTCTTTATTCTTAGACAATTTCCAGTTATACTTCATTGCTGAAGGCTGATAGTTTTATTAATCTCATTTTATTACAGCTCACCAATCACCACTGTGTTTCCAGATCACCTGTGCCAGGAATGATAGCAGGTAAGTGAGAAAACAGAGTACGGGGCGGGGGGGGGGCGTCAAAGAAAAGAGTGAGCCCGTACTTACATGGCAGTTATGTTTGCCAGGTATATTCAAACACATTTTTCTTCCAATAGATCCTCCCCTCAACCTGTGATGAGGACACAACGACATTATCTCCATTTTACAGATGGAGGACACAGAGGTTCACAGAAGTGAAATGCCCTATAGCAAAGCATGAATGTGTGTTATAACGGAGGTCTTCCATTCAGGGCTTTCTACACTTACACCATGATGCTTCTGGAGACAGCAAGATGCAGCAGAAATTTCTGCTTGGTCATAGTTTGGGGAATAGAAGGGGCTGATAAATACCTCTGGGAAAGACGTACAAAAATGTACAGGAGAAACAGTGGCATCTATTTGGCCAGGGAAGAATCTGAGTCTCCCCAAATCTGTGTCCTTCGTGGGCAAACTCCATTTTGGGGGTGAGGTGGGGCTGAGAGAGAGAGAGGATGGGCTCATCCCAGTCACAAGTAGATGGCAGAAGCGATCACCCTGTCTCGCTGCAGTTTTAGTTCTCCTTCTTCCCCCAATGTTACATCCTTTCACATTCATCCTTGCATCCCCATCTGCAGTTTGGAAATTGGGACTTTTGGTGGACCGAGAGGCATCCACCAATAATGGCCGCTGCAGACACTGCTCACAGGAGAAAGCCTGTATGTTTAGATCTGGAATTCCAGGTTGTGCAAGTTGGATTTTTCTTAATTTTTAAAGTTCCATATGTCTTTTCTTTTCTGATTTAAAGTGACTCTGCTCTTTTCATGATTCAGTCTCCCTGTCTCTGCAATTTAGGTTTTCAGTCATCTAGTTTGTTATGTTTGGCAAAGAATATTTGAGAAAAATCTCTCAAGAGAGTGGTGAACTTTATTAATTTTCAAATCTTGTGCGTGAAGAAAGGAAACAACAAATTTTTAATCAAAGTAAGCAATAATGACAGGTTTATTTAAAATTTCCAGTAGAGAAAACCCACTAGTTTTGGAATAAAAGTACTCAATGTACGAGAGCGTAAGTGAATATAAAAGATTAGCAGAAGAAAAATAAAACCAAACACAGTACAAAAAAACTTAAAAAGTTTGAAATGGATTTAAACTGAGATGTTCCTTAAATCCTCCAAATATTTAACAGAGTTACTAGGTTTGGCAAACAATTCACTTGAAAATTAAAGCCTATTTCTGTATTGTAAACTCCATAAAAACTCCTTATTAAATTCAAGCACTCCATACAATTGGTACTGAAACATACAGGCAGTCAATTTCAGAATAGTAGGAATTATTCATTTGCTCTCACAGTTATATGAATTAACCAGCTGCATAACTGTTTTTTGGAGAGGATGGGACAGAAGATGGAAAAAAAAAAAAAGGTAGGATAAAATCTCTAAAAAATGGAAACACAGCAAAATTCAGACATCAGTTTGCTTCTTTAAAGCAACAAACTGAATTTTTACAGTATATTCTACATTTGTCATTTCCCTCTCCCCCCGCCCCCTCCAATACTCCTAAATCCACTAGTCTAATCAATTCTTAACTTCCAAATATTCTGTACATATATATTTAGCAAAGAGCATATGCCTAACATTATTCTGACAGCATTATGGTCAGCATACAATTTTAGAAAGATTACTATGTATATCACCAAGATTAACCTTTACTTAAAAAAACGAACAAACAAAAACCATTACTAAACAAATAGTTTTAAAATATTATGAAAACCCACGTGAGAAGACTCCACATGGGCTCTAAACCTGATAAAAACACACGTCAGAAAGACTATCAATGCTCAGCTTCTGCCAAACGATGACCTTAAAGTGCCAAACACAACAGAATCTCTTAGGACCGTTTTTCCAATAGATGATTTGTCCCTGGCTTGGCCATCTCTCCTTTAACTATACACGAAGTCCTGCTAAAAGTATGCATTTTAGTTGATTTTACAATAGAATGTTACAATGTAAACTAAACAGGTTCTTATATCAACAGTATGTTACCCAGGTTTTTAAATTTCTGAATCCAACAGTTGGTCACAGAGGTCAAGTATTATCAAGGCTCCTTTGTCAGTTCAGATGGTGTCTGACTCATCCATCCTTCAAGTACATGCAAGGCTCAATAGTTTTCAAGAGGCAGAAGCCCAAGGACGTTTTAAGACACAGATGAAATAGGATTATGAGGTGAACCCATCTGGGTAAGAACTTTATCCAGCCACTGGAGGGGGCCATGCAGATGGATCTCAATCCAGCAGGGGGTGCTAGTAACATCCTGGCGGTGGTATTCTGCTCCCCAACCCTAGAAACAACATGGGAGGTCATTTAACTTGTTTGACTCAGTGGTTAAACTTATGAAGTAAAAAGAGCTCACATAATCAGACACTCCGATTAAAGATCTGGTTCTCTCCACAAGACAAACGTGCACAAATGTGCACACATGATTTGGCAGGCAATTTCACAGCTCCCCAAAGGCCATCCATGGGTTCCAGATAAAGAAGTACTGGTCTTGGGGAATGAAAGTTTCAAACTACATTATAAGGCTGTTGTAATAAAGATACTTTCTAAGTTTCATTTTTATTGCCCATTATCTCACCGATAATATTGTGACAGATGTTGTTAAATTCTCATTTCATCATCAAGAAAATAAGGAAAAAGGTATGTAAGACAAACTGACATTCTGTTTCTTCCTATTTAGCCACTGAAGTCTCTATAAACACAGAGCTTGACCTTTCAATCTCTAAGCAAAACTGGCAGGAGCATGTAAGTATCCAAAAATCTATTAGTAACACCTAACCATTGCCTTGAATCAATTAGTAACACCTAGCCATTGCCCTGAATCATCTGTACGAGAGCGTAGCTTGCCAGGCATCTTCAGGATTACTGAATTAGGACATGAAAGCTGACAGAAGCAAGTCCCTGTACAAAAGAGAAAAATAGTTTTGCCATTGCAAAGATCAAAACCTCACTGGTATGGTGGATGATGGCATACAAGGGCCTGATAAACCCTTGTTTCCTGAGGGATGTCAGACAAGGCCAGGTTCTATTTATCTCTGCTATCTACCTACCCCAGGAATTTCAAGAAACGTATCTGAATATCAGAACTTTCAAGAGAAAGTTGTGATACATGAACTGCATATGTATAAACATCCATGCATTTGTACATATATCAACAAACTGCTAAGTTTAATCAGAAGATTTATGTGCATGTTTCCTACATTAGATAGTAAGTTCTTTGAAGGCAGAGACCAGATCTTATTTATCTTTGATCTCAAACATCCAGCACAGTGACTGGCACAAAGCAGAAGCTCCAGAAACACTTGTTCAGCTGAAATGACTTGGATTTTTCAGATATGCGGAGCTTACTGTGCAACTAATTTATAAAGTATGTGTTTTATATTAAAGTCCAAAAATGATCACCTTTAAAAAATAGTACAAAATTGGCTATTAATATTAGTAAAACGTTCTATATCTTTTCTCTAAGATGCTAAGTGTGAGAGGGCAAAGTATGCAGTCCTTATGATAATAAAGAACAATGTTGTACCATGTGTAAATTTTTTGTTGCTAATGTATAATAAAGTAGCTGCCCTTTGTCATGTCAGCAGGGGGTTTAAAATAAGATGTTTATCTTTAACTCTCCAAATCCAGCTTCCTAGCTATGTCCATTATAGCCTGTATAACCCTTCATTCCAATACTTACCACTTTATATTATAATTAAAAACAGACTGGGCCATCAGCATCTTGAAGCTAGAGACTTTAGGTGCTTTTTCATCTCTGTATTAATTCTCTGGAATGGTGCTAAAAATGTTCGCTGAATAAATGAAATCTAATACATTTTTAATGCATATCTTTGCATTATAAACACTTTTTATCAGCGTAACGGTGGTTTTTACTTGTGTAAAAGTCAATACTTAAAAATGTGTAAAAGTAAAATCATTAAAATTGATTGGGTAATCCATAAGAAATAAGTTTGAGGAGAAAGCCAATTAGAGCATTGGAGTCATAAATTCTCCTAGAGTGGTCCTTCAATAACAATAGACTTATCAAGGGACCTCAGTAATGATCACCACAGTTCCCCAACTGCAGCCACCCTTTTTTTTTTTTTTTGCTGTACGCGGGCCTCTCACTGTTGTGACCTCTCCCGTTGCGGAGGACAGGCTCCGGACGCACAGGCTCAGCGGCCATGGCTCATGGGCCCAGCCGCTCCGCGGCATGTGGGATCTTCCTGGACCGGGGCACGAACCCGTGTCCCCTGCATCGGCAGGCAGACTCTCAACCACTGCGCCACCAGGGAAGCCCGCAGCCACCCATTTTAAAAGTAATGAGTGTGGGGATCAGGAAGGAATCCCGGGTCCTTAATCACACACACACACAGAACTAGAACCTGGATCTCCTGACTCTCAAGAGGTCTTCTTTCCTCCATATCAATAAAAACAACAAACACAAACAATGCTGGCAACTCACTGTCCTCATTTTAAAATTCATTTCAGTCAAAATGCCAAGTCAAAAATTAAACAGTGCACATTACTAATGGATGAGAAAGCTCTTTGTAGTCTCATAGGTACATAGCATATAGGTAAACCTCTTGAAAAGGTAAAAAAAACCTCCTTCAATACTAAAAAGTTCTGGACTCAGCTATAAGAAACTGTTGAATTGTGTTTCAAGAAAACACACTGAAAACCTGCTAATGTGACTCAAAGAAGTAGGGAAAAAATGATATTCAGGGAAAGATATCTTTGACGTAAAGGATGATTAACAAAGTAAGGTTCCAAAGTTACCCTCTGTAATAAATACAGCACAGAACAGGTTTAACAACAAGTTCTGTGAGCTTCTGAAGAGAGGATATGAAAGGTGATTGCCTCGCCCAAATATATAATTAGTTTTGTTTCTCAGAGTAACAGAGGAGGAAAATCTATCTTTGAGGATTCAGAGCCAAGTCAGTCAGCCACTAGAATAAGTTTCTGACTCATAAATTTAATCAGACATATGAGTTTCTTTTTTCCATCTCGATGGCATCTTAAAACTTTTTATTTCTCAGAGGCAGAAGAGGAGGCAAAAAAGAGATCAATTCTTGTGAGCGATGTCTGTAACCTTCACCCTCCTCGAACCTCACAGCACAATCCTAGCGCTGAGGCAAGGGCCTTATTAACTCTTGAATATAAGAAAATCGGGGGTAGGGGGGGCTGGGATGTAGTGAGAGAGTAGCCTTGCCATATACACACTACCAAACGTAAATGGATAGCTAGTGGGAAACAGCTGCATAGCACAGGGAGATCAGCTCGGTGCTTTGTGACCACCTAGAGGGGTGGGATAAGGAGGGTGGGAGGGAGACGCAAGAGGAAGGGGATATGGGGCTATATGTATACGTACAGCTGATTCACTTTGTTGTATAGCAGAAACTAACACAACATTGTAAAGCAGTTATACTCTAATAAAGATGTATTAAAAAAAAAAAAGGATGAGTGTCATATGGGACAGAGCCACCCCCAGTGGCACTCATACTAGATCAGTGCATCCCTTGCCCACCCATATGTACCTGAGAATAAATTATTGTTGTTTGGAGAAAAAAAAAAAAACAGAAAATTACAAGCTTTACTGGAACCACTAAAAAACTGACCAATCAAAAATAAATCTCAGTGTGATGGACTTTTACTCTCACACACAAAAAAGACCACTTGCTTATTGTTGAAACAAAAGTAACAAGTGTCACCATCCTAAAAGTACTAACAAGCACAGCATTAAAAAAAAAAGAGGGGTGCGTTTATAGAACTGATCTCTGGGAATTCCCTGGCGGCCCAGGGGTTAGGACTCTGTGCTTTCACTGCCAAGGGTGAAGGTTCAACCCCTAGTCAGGGAACTAAGATCCCTGAAGCCACGTGGCACAGCCAAAAAATAAATAAACAAAAAAATAAAAATAAAAAGAACTGATCTCATAAGACAACCACGCATTTAAAGCATATACTTTATATATATATACATAATAACATATTCTAATAGTATTACAATAGCTAAAATAGTGCTACTTGAATAAGGAAAAATTATTAAAGCCTGCTACTACTAACATTTAACACAAACACTCCTATATTCCAATGATACTTTCCTCATAGTTGACATCCTTGTTAAAGGTTAAAAATGTCTAGATAATAAGTTGGTGTCTATGGACACATATCAAGAGGATATAGATTTACATATAACATGGAAGTGCATTAAACCCTGACTAGAGGAATCAGAGCTCACTTACCTTCACAAAGCTCATGCGAATAGTACACATTTTTGTGAGCTCATAGACTGTCTCGAAGCCATGGTTCACAGACTGTGCCAGTAACTGAGCAAATTCTTGGTTGTTAAAAATTTTCAAACTACACCCACTAGGGATTTTGCAAACAGTAGTGGGATGAAATCCATGATGGTAGTTGCAGTTCCGACTCTGCACAAAGATACTACTGTCACTGAGGCATTCAGCATATACCTCGCCTCCGACATAATAAAGATGAACTCCTGCAGGGAGACAAAGCATAGAGTGTGGTCTTTATCGCTTTTCACAGCTGAAAAGCATCCGTGTAGCTTCAGAATGTAAATTTACATGGTTGATTCGATAAACAGACATTCTCCAAGTCTTGCACAACTGATAAAATCTTAGTTAACTGTATTAGTTAATACAATGTCCATATGTCAACACGCATGTCTACAAGGTTGTAGGAAATAACACAACAAAGTCTCTTAAAAATAAGTAACAGAGTGCAGCAATTTCATTTTGAAAAGCATTTAATGCCTATTTGGCCATGGATTGAGAGCAAATTCTCACTTTAAAAACATGGCACAATAAAGCTGAACTTGATCATGGGATCCTACGCATATTCGTTATATAAGCTCTCTTGTATTTATTTTGCAGCTAAGCTTTTCAAAAAATTTTAGGGTAGGGGAAGGGAGGATCGAGAGGAGTAAAAGAACTAGAAAACCACAGGTGGAGGAAGTACTGCTGAGAAGTGTAAGATGTAAGGTCCAGGGCTTCCCCGGCGGCGCAGTGGTTGACAGTCCGCCTGCCGATACAGGGGACGCGGGTTCGTGCCCCGGTCCGGGAGGATCCCACATGCCGCGGAGCAGCTGGGCCCGTGAGCCATGGCTGCTGAGCCTGCGTGTCCGGAGCCTGTGCAACGGGAGAGGCCACAGCAGTGAGAGGCCCACGTACCGCAAAAAAAAAAAAAAATGTAAGGCCCAGGGGGAAAAAAACCTAGAAAAAGTAATTCATACTGTGTGGAATCTGATCTCACTCAACTATTGTCTGCTCCAAACTTCTTCCTGTGAGACCTAGAGTGCCAGGAGTATAGGAAATTGATCTTACCCAGCCTTTTTTTTTTTTTTTTTTATTCCGGACAGGAGGAATTACTTTTTCTAGGTTTTTTTCCCCCTGGGCCTTACATTTTTTTTTTTTTTTGCGGTACGCGGGCCTCTCACTGCTGTGGCCTCTCCGGTTGCAGAGCGCAGGCTCCGGACGCGCAGGCTCAGTGGCCATGGCTCACGGGCCCAGCCGCTCCGCGGCATGTGGGATCTTCCCGGACTGGGGCACGAACCCACGTCCCCTGCATCGGCAGGCGCACTCCCAACCACTGCGCCACCAGGGAAGCCCCTTACCCAGCCTTTAAAAAAAAATGAAAGGGGAAAAAACCACTCTGACAAAACCCCACACCATTATAGGCCAGCCAGCAAACAGTCACATCCCATGTGGCTTTCAGTGATGGACCTTGCAGGTAACTCTGGCAAAGCTTAGTCAATGCTAGAACCTATTGTCTCATCCAAAATACTATGTGCTCATATGTGGAATCCAAAAAAATCAGTAGTACTGATGAACCTAGGGGCAGGGCAGGAATAAAAGACGCAGACGTAGAGAACGGACTTGAGGACACAGTGGGGGGAAAGGGAAGCTGGGACAAAGTGAGAGAGTGGCATGGACATATATACACTACCAAATGTAAAATGGATGGCTAGTGGGAAGCTGCTGCATGGCACAGGGAGATCAGCTCAGTGCTCTGTGACCACCTAGAGGGGTGGGATAGGGAGGGTGGGAGGGAGACTCAAGAGAGAGGGGATATGGGGATATATGTATACGTATAGCTGATTCACTTTGTTGTACAGCAGAAACTAATACAACAGTGGAAAGTGATTATACTCCCATAAAGATATTAAGGAAAGAAAGGAAAAAAATGCAAGTCGAGCTGATGGCTGTGTCTACAGGGCTGTCGTGATTTGAGTGAACTAAAGTATTTTAGAGAAATGAAAAAAAAAATACTATGTGCTGTGTTGATACGTATACACAATGGCTAAGACTGCTGTAACAATTAAATGGCCGCTGGAGCAGAAGCCCATTTTTCTGCCTGACGCAGAGAAAACAATTTAAGGGTGTGTGTGTGTTTGCTACTTTTTTCCTGATTATAAAAATGAGGAATTTTCATTTTAGAAAATTTAGAAAGTAAAGCAAAATATAAAGCAGAAAACATTATCACTCCTTTAGTGGCCCAGAGGCAGTAACTGTGAATACACATCATATTCGGTCTTGAGTATCATTAAACTTTCTTTGCAAACATTTAACATATCTCCACCACTGAATGACTAAAACAATTTATGTAAAGGATTCTCCCATTATTGGACCATTCTGTTGATACTAATTTTCTGCTATGATAACAATGCCATGATGAATGTCTCAGCATAATTTTTGATAATATTGTTAGGAGCGATTCCTGGAAGTTATGTCATTGGATCGAAGGCTCTTGATTCACTTTGCCGGAGCGCTTGTATCAATATACACTCTCTCCAGCAGCAGACGAGTGCCTTTCTCACTTCACCCGTGCCAGTACTGAGTCTGAGTTTAAAACAACAACAAAATTCCCCTAATTTATAGCTGGAAAACAATATCGTTTTAATTTGCACGTAAGCCTTGATACGCTCTCCTCTGTTTACTAGCCATCTGTGTTTCTCTTATGGATTTACTGTTCATATTTCTTATTTATTCCTCTGGGGTTCTAGTATTTTTATTATTTTTTTAATGAGCTGTGCATATAGGAAAGATATAAATAATTTATTTCTTATTTGTTTCCCCGTTAGTCCTTTGTCTTTTAATTTTGTTCACGGTACCGTTTTTCTTTAACCTACAGAAATTTGAAATCTTTAAGTAGACAAATCTCTTGCAATCTTTCTGTTGCTTTTTATGCTTAGAAAATCTCTGCCACTCTTTTTTTTTTTTTAAAGCATTTTCCAGTCTATCTCATCCTTTTTTTTTTTTTAATTTATTTAATTTTTGTCTGTGTTGGGTCTTCCCTGCGGTGCACGGGCTTTTCTCCAGTTGCAGAGAGCGGGGGCCACTCTTCATTGCGGTGCATGGGCTTACTGCGGAGTAGTTATGGCACGCAGACTCAGCCGTTCCGCAGCACGTGAGATCCTCCCGGACCGGGGCACGAACCCGTGTCCCCTGCATCAGCAGGCGGACTCTCAACCACTGCGCCACCAGGGAAGTCCTCTCTGCCACTCTTGATCAATATATGTTCTTCTAGCTTTTCAACAGCTTGCCTTAAAAAATAATTCAACTCACTAATTCATTTGCATATGTGGAATGGGGCAGGGTTTCTACCCCCAGCCTCCCCCCAAAGCTAACTTTGTTATTGCAGGACCACTGGAAGACTACTAATTTGTTATGCTTCACTTATCATACATTAAATTTTTAAATACAGTATAGTCTGAGTTTACTTTATTCTATTGTTCTCTCTACACACCGATTTAATTGTAGTTTCATAATCTTTCATTAATCGTCACCTTGAGAATTTTTTCTTTACTCTTCCATTAAAAAAATTTAGCTATTTTCACTTATTAATCCTTCTGGGTAATATGCAGAATACATCTTCCAACTTTCAAAAACAAAACATTGTGATTCTGACATGGACTGTTTAAACTATGAATTAAATTAGGAAGAATGAATATCCTTAAACTGTTCTCACAATATTAAGCCTTTTCTTTAAGGAACACAGACTACCTATTTATTATTCAAATTTTCTTTCGCTCTCAGTGAAATTTGGTTTTCTTTACATAATTCTCATATGTTGCTGGTTCAGATTATTTACGCATTCTGTTGCTACTGAGAATGTAATTTTCCTCTCCATTGTATTTTCTAACTGGTTATTGTCAGATTAAAGAAAACTGATCTATAATTTCTAAAAACAGAGTCGAGGCATCTGGAACAATTTGAAATAACAGCATTCCCAGAATCCTTATTTTCTTCCTAATTGTTAATAGGAATGTTCCAGAGTACAATGGCTTTTTACTACATTGGAGTAATGGTCAACTTTAGAATATAGTGAAAACTATGTCCCTCTGTTCCAAATGTATGCAAAATTGGGTTTATATACAATTTCAGGGGTTTACAGACCACAGAAAGATACCCATACGATATGAACCTGAGTTCTGACATTTCATCATTAGATGTGTAGTTTAGGCTTATTTTTTTTCCTTAAGCATACTAAGGAATTATCTATCAGTTCCTGTTTTAAGAGTTGTTGTTTTTGTTTCCAGGATTCAATGTTAAACTTCATCTCAAATGTCTTTTAAGCACCTATTGAATAACCTTTTAATTTGTTCTAAATTTCATAGTAGGTCATTTAAAAAACACTTTTACTCTGGAAATAATTTCAAAACTTACAGAAATAGAACAAACAACAAAGAAAAACAGAACAAAGAACACCCACACAACCATTCTCCAGATTCACCTGCTGGGACAGTTCACTCCATATGCTTCATCATGGGTACCTCTGTCCTCTCTATTCTTCCACACACACCCTCATATACACACACATAGGTACATACATGTATACATTCGGACACAGGATTGTTTTAGGTGGACAGATATCTCTATCTATAAACATAAGATACATATATAATTTCCTCCTGAACCATTTCATCATGGTCCTTTACCCCCACATACTTAAGTGTGCATTTCCTAAGAATAGGGGTCTTCTCTTACAAGCCACAGCATAATCAGCAATGCCACTGCATTTAACACTGATGTAATACTTCTATCTTATCTACCACTCATATTCTAATTCTGTCTGCTGACCCCAATAATGCTCTTTGTAGTACTTTTCCCCTGTCTGCTGCAGGATCACGTCCAGGGGCAGATTACTACATAGAGCTGTCATGTTTCTTTAGCCGTTTTAATGTGGAACATTCTCACACCTTTGTCTTTTGACATCAGTATTTTGGAAGAATACAGTCCCTTCTCACCCTTTGTGTCTGGGGTCTGTCTGAAGGCACCCTGAGATTCGATTCAGATCTGCATGCTCAGCTGGATCTCTGTGTAGGTGACGTTACTCCCTCCTCAGAGCACCACAGCTGGAGGTTCACGACCTCCATCTGCCTCTCAATGGTGATGATAATTCTCATCGCCTAGTCAAGATGTTGTCCAATTTCTCCACTAAATAGTTACTGATTTTTATTCTCCCATGTCAGTAACAGGCAGCCTCGGAGGAGATACTTAAAGACCATGAAAATATCCTGATTCTCATAAGAAGTTCTCTCTATATTTAGCATCACTGACTATTCTTGCCTGATGGTTGCAAAATGGGGACTTTCTAACTCCACCAACTCACTCTGCATTTACCAGTCAGCCTTCCCCATTCATTTATTTATCTATTATCGGCATGGACTTATGAATTACTATGGTTTTCCAGTGGTTTAAGACTCACTACTGTATTTAATTATTTTGGTGCTCGAACTATCCCAGAGTTGGCCAGTGGAAGCCCCTCCAAGTTGGCTCCTGGGAAATGCCTCCATCATGTGCATAAGTATTTGTTTACTTTCGGACATAACAGAACGTTTCGGCTCATCTTGCATCTACCTGTCTCAGCCTTGGAGTCAGCCCTTTCTCCAAAAGCCCTGGTTCCTCTTAGCAGCCATGGAGTTAAGAGATGATGGTCTGAGCACTGTATGTGCTTATTACTACTGGGTATCTTTGCCTCTTGGCCCTCTCAGCAGACAGATCAGAAACTATATGCATGCAGAGACACATCCACATATGCCTTCATACACGTGCATACATACACGTGTACAGGAGTACATAAACATGCATGTACACATTATTAAAATCACGATCTCACACTGATACCTCCACAGGGTTTATTTTTTACCCTCCTCCACACTTGTATGTCTCTTCTTTTTTTTTTTTTTTTTTTGTGGTACGTGGGCCTCTCACTGCTGTGGCCTCTCCCGTTGCGGAGCACAGGCTCCAGATGCGCAGGCTCAGCGGCCGTGGCTCACGGGCCTAGCCGCTCCACGGTATGTGGGATCTTCCCGGACCGGGGCACGAACCCGTGTCCCGTGCATCGGCAGGTGGACTCTCAAACACTGCGCCACCAGGGAAGCCCTGTATGTCTCTTCTTATTCCACAGTGAAAACCCAGGTTTACCCCCAACAACCACACATTTAGTCATTTGCTTAATATTATAATACATCTTAAAATTTCATAACTGTCTCCTTCATACTGCCACTAAATAATCAAGTCTATTAAAAAGAGTTCAGGATTTGTTTGCAGTCGCTCTACCTTACCTGGCTCAGGCTGAGGTTCTATAGCCAAATACTATATATTCATAAGTTATTTTGAATTAGTTCTTTTTTTTTTTCCCCAGTGGGTCATGGTATTCATTTGAAATACATTCAGTTTACTTGTTTTCATTTGCTTTTTGCTTTTAGTTTTAGGTTGTAAAGAATTTTTTAACAGCTATTTCATTCTTTGGCAAAACACGTGATAGAATGGTGTCCCCAGACAGCAAATCACTATTCCAGCTATAATTATTATGAGTCAGGAGACCGCAAAAATCGCTGATTGGAAAATGAAGAACTTCCTGATAATACAAATTGAAAAAATATTTATAAACCGTACCGGCAAGTGTATATCCTCTGGTATTGACTCCAGGAACGACTGGTGAGTTCTGGGGGAAGAGGGACGCGACAGACAAACATTTGAGAGAGGTTCCAGTGAAAGCTCACCTTTCCCGATATGTCGCCTAGTGTTTTCGATAGTGGAATTCCGGTTGACGTTGGAGAGCAGCCCAAGGCAGAAACGGTTCTTGTTGTTGGAAGGATCGGTGAAGCCATCCACCAGCACGCTCGTGGAGGAGGCATGGAAAGCTTCGCCCACACGATTATTGAGCTCGTAGTAGACAATAGAGCACCAGTGTTTTGGTTCCTCGTAAGCAACTGCTTGAACATCTTTAAGAAAGAAAAGCTTAGAGTCAACCACGGTGAGTGCCCCGGGCTCTCAAAAACTGAAACTTGTGTGGTGAAGTTGGCTCAGGGTCGTGGAATGAAGATGTGAAGAAGCCACTGCTATGATGATGTATAGAGTTCATCTCTGATCTCAGAAGCAGGTACTCCTTGCTAAGTGCGACATTCACCTTTCACTGGAAGATATTTTCTCCAGTGGCCATCAGATAACCAAGACACTGGCTAAGCAAGCACACGAGCAGCATGTGCTGAACGCTCTGTAATTCACCAAAATGGAAATGACCCCACCACTGACCCTGGCTCACCATCTAAAGAGACGCAACAAGTGGCAAGTGAAAAAACAAGGGCGGAGAGAACAATAGAGGACAGGAAATGTGCCAAAGGTGCTGGCACAAAGAGGAATTACTTTGGACAACGCCTCAGTATGCCGACGCTTTTTCAAAGCAATGAAAATCAGTTTCTAATTATTGATAAGAAGTTACCTTACTTCACATTCGGTTGCCAATAACTCTCACAGCTACAGCTTTGCTCCAGTCCTCAAGCTCAGGAAGAAATCCTGCCAGCTGGCCATTCTTACAGGATGAATCATATCTCTCTCATCCAGATTTCATGCTAACTTCCTTATATTTGCTTTAAGTCATGCAGAGCAGGTGTGTTTTGTCTCTCCATTCCCAGAATGGGCCAACAATGGAAATTACCCAGCTTTACTGACAGGATGCAGCTTGTTAAGTCAAATCTCTTAAGACTAACAAATCTCCAAACAGAACATGCTTCTAAACATTTGCAACTAAAAAGTTCTAAAGATAAGTTCCTTCTGTAGTAAAACCTCTTATACCAGTGCTTTAGCAATTCCAGGAATACAAGCCATATGTATCTAGTATGCCAATATGTAATGATCTGAGGTTTATGAAGTGTACAATCTTAAAAAAAAAAAAAAAGAGAAAATCCACATTAGAAGCACGAACTCTAACTGCTAAGGGAGAATGACCTCTGCGTTCTTAACATCAACCTCCACGAATATTAAAATGAGCTTCACTGTAGAATTCGGTAAAGAAAATAAGGAAAATGATCATTAAGAAAATCCACACATACAGTAACTGCTTTATACACTTAAGCAGGTAAGCTGAACACAAACATACACCATCTTCCCTGTTTGCTAAGTGTTATCCCATGTCAATAAGCTGTATTTCAAAGAGCAAAGTTTTAGTGATTTACAGGTGCCAAATCTTAAAGAAGACTGCAACATCATAAAGAGAAGGCTTTTTTTTTTTTTTTCCGGCTGTGCCGCACGGCAGGCGGAACTTCCCCGACCACGGATCAAACGCGCACGCCCTGCACTGGAAGCTCGGAGTCTTAACCACTGGACCATCAGGGAAGTCTAAGAGAGGGCTTGAACCAGCTATCAGGATTGCTCACAGGACTATTCATCCAGGTTGGAGGCTGACAATTGTTTTTTCTGTAAAAGGCCAAAAAGGTCTTGGGGGCCACGTGGTCTCTATGGCCCCTATTCAACTGTGCCCTAGCTGTGCAAAAGCAGCCACAGATAATATGTAATAAATGAACACAGCTGTGTCCCAATAAAGCTTTATTTACAAAAACAGGGAGCAGGCTGAAGTGGCCCATGGGCTGCAGTCTGCTGACCCCTGCTCCAGGAAAACCACCAAAGTATAACAACCACAAGGCCAATAGCCCGTCCTCATAAAAATATTAAGTGTAAACTTATTCTAATGGGGAAAGAATTTTAAGCCATTTAAAGGAAAAATTTTAAAGCAAATTGAAGGTCTGTTTCCTGAAATCAGACATTTTGGACTTAGCCACCATGGCTGCAGGTCCACAGGCTTATAACTGTTTCACAGTGCTGTGCCCATTCTCTCCTGCTATTCTGTTCCCCAAATACACATTCCAAGGATGTGTGAGACAGGAGTTATTTTCCCCAACCAAAATCTTTGTCAACTCATAATTTTATGTTTGAGAGTATATTCTAGAGATTATCAAAATACAGAGCTAATAAAGAAGATGACAGACACAGCCAATAAAAAAGATATAAGAAATGTTTACAGATTAAAAAGGTGTAAATTCCAATTTATTACACTGCACACTGAAGGAAGGTTCTTTGAGTTCATCCACAACTTTTAATAAGTTAAAAGATATCAGCAACTCTGACAAGGTCTGAGGTATCTCCAGACCTTCACTAAAAAAGTGATAGGAATGAGATAAGACATACCTAGTAATGAAATGGCTTTTTAACTTCACTTTGCATTAAATGAATACAAATTGAATGATCCATCTCTGCCGCTGTTGAGTGGGCCAGCGAAGCACTTTCCTCCAGGGGAGGTTACCTGGGGACAGTTTCACTCAATGTGTGGTCATGACTTCTTACAGATGCTCAGGGATTCTCCCAACGCTTATGTACCCAAGTTCCCTGCTCGCTCAAGCCTCTGCAGACCTGGCAGAATGATGGCATCCTCCTCTCAGACACTGCCAGGGATCACAAGGACCCACCCTCTACTAGAGAGGAAAAGAAGTCAGCTCCTCAGGGTAAGAAAAGGAAAAACATGCACCTCCCACCCCTTCTTGTAACAAGGTAAGAAACAAACAAATAGAGCAAGAAGGGAACAAAAGCTATTAGTTTGTTTCAGCTGCATGAGGCCTAGAAAAATAGATGGGGCTTATGAATATCTATTCCAACGACCAAAGAACCTTTTGGAAAGCCTTGTTATATGAACTTTAAATTTTGGAAGTCACCAGTGAAAACTCTAGTTTTACATTCTTTTTTCTCCCTCAACATCCTTTGTCTTTCACATAAAAATACTCTTTTATCACCAATTCAAAAGTATTGAGTATTGAAGTTATAAACAGATGACTGCACAATTGTATCTAGGCCTTCATTAGTTAAATCAGTGCGCCTGTTCTTCATATAAAAGGCTTATCTGTAATCCAAAGAAGTCTTTCCATTGAGCTTCTCTTACTATAAGTGCTCTATCTTTTTCAAATAGCTATCTTTTTAAAGACTCATAAAAATCTGTGAGAGAAAGCAACACTTGGACAGATAAACTTCAGACTCTGAAAGGGAATAAGCAGCAATTCATTTTACCTCCTCTGTTGATTTCTGAGGGCAGTGAAGGCGCCATCATATTTGTGTCCATGGGCTGAGAGCCATCCTGGGTTATGGGATCTTCAGGAGGCAGATAAGCAGGTGGAGGTGTATCGGCTACAAAATTTGAAAAAAAGCTCTGGTAAACACATGTGCTTAAAACATATATTCTCTTCGGTGCCGAAATTCTTAAGAGATTAAGTTGCCATTTCAACCTCCCCATCGGAAGATTAGAGGCTACAGGCGCTGGACTTGGTGTACACTTTTTGAAAATTACTACCATCTTATGCAATAAATAATCTTACACAATTGCAGTGAAGATTCAGTGGGACGAAAGCACCGTATGCCAGTTCTAGAAGTTGTCTGCCTACCGAGGATCATGCCATTTTAAAACAATCAGAGGGGCATTTAAACATGCTTTCACCCAACCCACTTTAAAAGGGCCTCTGCATTTCATCATTTCCCTGGTGGACAGAAAACCTTCGAAAGCTACGCAGGACTTCTTAAGAAAAGGAGCTTCAGGGTCTCTTGCATCAAATCTATGGGCTCTTAGGGATTTACCAACTGAGTTTCATTACAGCCAACTTACTGACTCCAACTGTGAATTTCTCATGACTTCAAGAAATCTGCTGGGACTACCTTCTCCCTACCCACTTAAATATATGTAACAGATTCACTTTGCTGTACACCTGAAACTAACACAATGTTGTAAATAAACTATACCCCAATAAAAATTTTTTAAAAATCTTCTGTACCCATATTAAAAAAAATAATAATCGCGAGTTTCAAAATCCCTAGTAGCAGAATAATAGGAAAGAAATCAGTTTGTCGCAACTATCTTCTGTTTCAGAATTTGCATACATGTTTCTCCTGGAAAGCTCACAGCTAACTGGCAAATAAGAGGCAAACAGTGTGATTTTTGAAACAAAGAACACTAACACAAGTCTTGTGCTTTCTTAAATAAGGATTTCCCACAAACAATCCTTTGTGATGGAAAAACAAGTTCCTCATGGGCTATGGTGAGCTCATCTCATACCACTTAGCACATACAACAGAGCAGAGAACAAAGCTTCACCTCAAAGAACCACCAATAGCTTGGACAGGTACTCTAGACCACTCAGGGCAACCATCAAATAGAAAAAGCGAACACTACTCTTTCAGAGTTTCTCAAGAGATTTCCCAGACTGGCTTTCCAGCTGAATCACAACCTGGCCACTTCTACCGTCCAGGTGCTAACAAGCCAGGCCTCAGAGCACAAAGACAGGACTATGGGGACCTGATTTGGATGTATTTTCCACCCTTTCTCCAGCTTTTTAAAATTCAGCTTCTTCCCTGCAGCTGTAACACTGCCTCTGCTTTACTTCCAGCCAGGAATGAAGACAAAGAGCCTCCTCTGAGACCAAATCCAATACCATTTCTGCAAACAAGCTGGTGAAAACTTCATCAACGGCTTAAGGCATCAGCGTCCCTGGGAGGCACCAGATACTCTGGGTGATGCTCTGCTCTCCCCACAAGGTCCTCCTCCCACCCCTTCAGCTTTCTCTGCTCCATATTTCCTCTACTTGGCCTGTGCCTTAATCCCTGACAGCTGGGGACAAGGTGTAAATTCAAGCAATAATCTTCAGTTTTTTCACTCTTGGGCCCACCCTGGGTCTGCCACTGCTCCACAGCCTTCCGAAACAATCTCCTTACCGCTAACCTGTTCCTCAAACCCAGCGGGTCCAGGAGGGAGTGCGGTGGATAGCAGATTACCAGATGATACTAGCTTGATTTTGAAACAAGTCTATCCCTCACCCTCATCTTAAACTGTTTTCGACTGAAAAACAAACAGTGCAGGGGCTTCCCTGGTGGCGCAGTGGTTGAGAGTCCGCCTGCCGATGCAGGGGACACGGGTTCGTGCCCCAGTCCGGGAAGATCCCACGTGCCGCGGAGCGGCTGGGCCCGTGAGCCATGGCCGCTGAGCCTGCGTGTCCGGAGCCTGTGCTCCGCAACGGGAGAGGCCACAACAGTGAGAGCCCCGGGAGAGGCCACAACAGTGAGAGGCCCGCATACCGCAGAAAAAGAAAAAAAAACAGTGCAAAATAATAGGCTAAAAATGTAAAAAAGCAATAAATATATAAATAAAATATAGGAATATCAAGTGTGGACCACTTTTCAATTTTTGAGGACACACCAGCTCTGCTGTCGAATTCAAATCTGCCCAAAAACATTTCAAGTGATACATTAAACATGCTCGCCCACTCATTTTCCCTTCCTGCAATGTTAATAGATGTCAAGTGTATCTTTGCTTGGCGTATCCTTTGTCAGGTCTGCTGGCGAGAAATTGGGCACTAATCATTTTTTGAGGTGCTCGCTTATGAACCTATAACTCGAAAAATATAATGTCCTAATTAATCATTTAATTTGACAAACATTACACCACCAGAGAAGTCTAAAAATGAAGGATAATGGTTTTTTTGTCTTCGTTAAAGTTAAACAAGCAGATGGTTTCCAGTACTCCTGATGCAAGTCTTTTGTTGTTAAAGTATATGTTTCTTGGGATTACGTCACCACTTAAACGAATTTAATTAAGTTGTGTGGTGGGGTGTGATCCCCCAGGAAATATCTTTTCTGAGGCTGCGCTTACGACAGGGATTTTTCCTTGCATGGGAACAGCAAATGTGTGCAGCATGCTATTTTTTTCCTCGTTCTTTTATCAAGCGCAAAGGCTAGAACAACTATGCCACGCCCAGAAGGATGCAGCTGTTTTAAAGCCTTTCAAAAATCAAAAATGAAAATGTATTCAAGCATCTGTGCCAGACAAATGAAACACTGGCTTACTTGGCTAGAAGTCCCCTTTCATTCAAAGTTGCATCCTGAGTTCTAGAGGCGCAGTGCCACGTACCAGGACTGGAAACTTTCTCCATTCCAGGGAACCCAGCTTCGCCTTAACACTGTGATGACGATTTGACCACAGAACATCACTGAACACTGCAACCTACCTGGCATCTGAAAGGGGCTTCCTGGGTCTGAGCTGGTCGGAGAGTGAGGGTAGGTGCTACTGCTGCTCCCAGGAGAGTTTGGGTAACTGCTATTGGGAGAATGAGGAAACGGATGGCTGCTGGGTTGCTGGAAAGAATCCGGGAAAGTGGCGTTGAGTGGCATGTGAGGCTCATTTTGTCCTAAGTTCCGGAACTGAGCTAAGAGGCTGTGCTGAGGATTATATTCACTGTGTCTTGGAACCAGTACTGGAGGAAGAACTGGAAAAAGGGAAAGAAAAGAAAAGAGGGACAAAAATGAGAATGATGAAAATCGTTAATAACGTCACAATAAAACACAATAAAGTTGAAACCTAATCTGTAAGTAACAACAAATTATTCGAACACTGTCATGCTGCCAACTGAAAAGCACCATTCAAATGAAAAGACATTTTTCACTCAGGAATAAATGCAGTAAACTCTACGGTCTCCTTAGAATCACTGATGGCCTATGCCTGGACCTGCAGCATTGACAAACTACCCAAGGAAAGTCTGCAAAATACATTCTTTTAGGTTAAAAATGTTAAGGTTCCCTTATTCTTAATTTTTTCATTCACTAAAAACCAAAGCACAACTAGGAACATATATTGCCACTGACAATTCCAGTTTACTTCTCTGGCTGATAAGATTTCACATTTAAGAGTTAATAATATTTATTGAATGCTATGAGTTATTCACCACAAATGCTTTAAATGGACACATTAACTCACTTTGAACCAAAGGAAGTGTAGTAAATAAAGTTGAGAGGGTAAATACAATGAGCTGTATAAAATCCAAATGCCAATGAAGACAGTTAATTAGATAAAATATGATTTTTTGTGGGACAGACTTTATGTTGTGTCCTAGCAGTCATACTTTATGAACATTTTCCCTCTAAGGATCTTAACGTATTTACCACTTCTCAGTAATCCTTATCACTACCTGATAGGCAAAGGAAGAAACAGGTCATACAATCCACATTTTGCTAACTGAATGAATACTCAAGGTACAAAGGCCAAAAAACATACACACCAGGAGAGAAGGAAATAAAACAACTCAAGCCATTCCTAAAAGCTCCGTATGTTAGGAACCTAAGGAGTTAATGATTAGCATGGTCCTCAACCTCCAGAAACCTCCAGGGGCAAAGCCACTACAAAGGCAATGATAAAGGGAAGGGCAGGCTGGCTTCCAGAGCCCTAACTGGGGTTAGAAGCTTCTTGCCAGGGTCACCAGATGGCTCCTCCCCATAATCAAGGTCCTTGGAATCCTACTGCTCTTGTGGCCTTGGCTGGAAGGAGAAAAACAACCCATCTGGTAAACTACATGGGAGGAAAGAGGAGATTTAAAATCTGTTATTGTTGTTGGGAGTTAGGCCTCAGAATACATTTTCCCAAAGAAACCATATTTAGTGGCATTAGGAATTAAGTAGATTTTTGAGGGCTTTCCAGGGAATCTATCCATGACTGATACCATTTCTACAGGAAAAAGTACTCTTAATGCTTGGATTATCACTAATTTATGAGCTGAAAATTGTTTAAGAAAAAAAAAAGTTTTTGAAGGTATTAAAATTTCTCATGTGCTGTATCGTAGATTTCTCCGTAATCCTGTAGCAATAAGATTTGCTGATTCCCCTACTATTTGATCCCTTAGAAACAAATCTTTTTAGTAGAATAAATGTATTTCCTTTTTCACACAGTGATGGAATCTGTCCAAATCAAGTCATCAAAAGCATGATTCCTACCTATAGTGGAAAAAGAATAAATACATATATATATCAGAATTACTTTGTTGTATGCCTGAAACTAACCCAACATTGTAAATCAATTACACTCCAAAACACCCAACGCCCTCCCCCCAAAAAAACCCAAGAAGGAAAAAAGTGGGGGGAAGGGAAAAGAAGGCCTAATTCCTCCTACCTTTCAGTAGTCATTTGAAATGTAAACCACTTTGCTTTGTTGTCGACAAAGTTCCCAACTGTCACAAAGGCTCCCCCAACACCAAGAGAAATCTATATTCCAAAATAAATACATGCTCTGAAATAGTGCAATATCTTTAAATTACCTATGCAATCAAACACTTTTCTTTTTCTTTCAACTGTTGCAGCCTGAATTACCGCTTCCCAGCTTGCCTTTTATGGTCATCTAGCTACAGCCTCCATTCTGATCCGTGCCTTTAAAAGGTGGAAAATACTGGCTTCTAAACCCCTCGTGCCAACTACAGCACCAGACAGCAACTTAAAACAGTTCTCCATCTCTCTTCTCTCTCCCTTCCTCTCTCCCACCCACACCCCCTTACTGGAGCCCCTGTTTTAGAGACTCTTATTGCCTAACAGAGTTTTAGAACTGGGAATTTACTTCTTCCCACTGCTTGCAGATGACAGTGGCAGCAGAAGGCGATGTATTTCTATACCTCCGGCTGATACTAGGCACACACGTGTTCCTGTGTAACTGTTGCGTGGTGTGCAGTGGTCTGGCTCTAAAGCACCGGGCTGCCCTTAGTGTACACCACAGGTGAGATCAATCAGCTTTTGTACATGACCTGGGATGTGAGCCACCAACGACAACAAAGCAGCACTCTATAGATGAACTTGACGAGATCGATACCTTTTTCTCACCTCTGATTATTAAGATGAGATGATTTTGCTGCTGCTGATATAGGTACAGGTATATTTTAATGAACTTAAAAAAGGTACTGAGGTATCACACACCTATAATAAAATGCAGAAATCTTTGTATAAATGAAATCGTATATACTCTTGTGTCTGGCTTCTTAAGTTCAACATTATGTCTGTATGATTGATTCATCCAATGTGTGTAGCATCTCATCATATGTATATATTACAATTTATCAGTCAGCCCATCTAACCTCCTCAGAGGATAATCAATTTCATTTTTTTCTGTTTTATCCTTTCTGTGTTTCTTCTTGAAATTAAACAGATAAATGTTTGCTTTCTTATTTCATCTTTATTACTAAAAGGAAAGGCAGCCTCCTATACAGCCTTTGCACTTAGCTTTTTCAATTATATCTTAGGATTAACTTCATATTAGTTTGTAGAGATTGACCTTATTTGTTTTACAGCTAATAGCACCATAGTTTATTCAACCAATCTCCAATGTCTGGGCATTTAGGTAGTTTACAATATTCTACCATTACATACTATATTGCAATGAATAACTCCAGGCATATACTGCAGTATTGTTAAAGGTGTATCTTCAGGGTAAATTCCTAGAAGTGGAAATACTGGGTGAAAGGGTGAATGCGGGTATAATTTTGTTATCGTCAAGTATCCCTACATAGGGGTTGTACCATTTTGCATTGCTACCAGCGACAAATTAGAGTGACTTTTCCCTCAAAGCCTCCTGAACAGACTATGCTGACAGGTTTTTAAAAAATTTTTCTGATAATCTGATGGGTGGAAAATGGTAGGTATTATGGTGCAATTCTAATTTATATTTCTATTATGGTGAAAGTTGATTATCTTTCCATGTATTTCAGAAGATGTATTTTTATCTTTTTTTGGTGAATTGCCTGCTTGTGCCCTTTGCCCATTTTTCATCTCCCCATTTTTCATTTATATATATATATATATGACATTAGCCCATGATATATTACGTTACAAATATCTTATCACAATCTGTCAATTTGTCTTTTGGCTCTGCTTATGTGCAAGTTTATTTTTTATTTTTTGGTAGTCAAATTTATCAATGTTTTCTTTTATGGCATATGGATTTTGAGTGATAAAAAGCCTTCTTCTACACCCAGACTGTAAGGAGGAATTCATCCATGCATTCTTCCAGTGCATATAAAGTTTCATATTTTACTTAAATCTCTGATCCATTTGGAGTTCAGTTTATTTATAGTATGAGGAATAGATCTAACTTTATCTTTTTCCAAATGGTTACCCAGCTGCCCCAATACCATTAATTAAAAAGCCCAACTCTGGGGAATTCCCTGGCGGCCCAGTGGTTAATACGCCATGCTTCCATTGCAGGGGGCGGGTTCGATCCCTGGTGGGAGAACTAAGATCCTCCAAGCCACGCGGCGAGGCCAAAAAAAAAAAAAAAGCCCACCCATCCTAGTGGTTGGAGACACCACCTTTCTCATAAATGTCCATGTATGTTAGGGTCTATCTTTAGACATTCCATCCCATTCCATTCTAGTCTGTGCCCCAGTATCACTCTGCTTTAATTATAGAGACTTTATAGTACATGCTAATATCTGTAGGGCTAGTCCCCTCTCACAGTTCTTCTTTTTCAGTGTTTTACTCATACGTTGACTCTTCCATATGAACTTTGGTTATCACCTTGTCGACCTCCAGAAAAAAAGATTACTGGTACTTTTAGTGGGATCACATTATATTTAAACATTAATTGGGCTTCCCTGGTGGCGCAGTGGTTGAGTCCGCCTGCCGATGCAGGGGACACGGGCTCGTGCCCCGGTCCGGGAAGATCCCACATGCCGCGGAGCGCCTGAGCCCGAGCCCGTGAGCCATGGCCGCTGAGCCTGCACATCCGGAACCTGTGCTCCGCAATGGGAGAGGCCACAACAGTGAGGCCCGCGCACCGCAAAAATAAAACAAAAGAAACAAAAAAAACCATTAATTTAGTAAGAATATGTTGATGATGTTAAAATATTCTATTCAAGAACTAGGAAGGTCTGTCAACTCTACTTTTGCATCTTTCAGAACTGCCCCATAGCTACTGTCTGTATTAATTTGCCAGGCCTGCCCATAACAAAGTACCACAGAACTGGGGGACTTAAACAACAGAAATTTATTTACTCAAAGTTCTGGTGGCTAGAAATCTGAGACCAAGGTGTTGGCAGGTTGGTTTCTCCTGAGGCCTCTCTTCTTGGTTTGCAGATGGCCACTTTCTTGCTGCGTTCTCCCGTAGCTTACTTCCCTGGCGTTCCTCTGTATGTCCTAATCTCCTCTTCTTATAAGGACACCAGTCAGTTTAGGGTCCAGACCAATGGCCTCATTTTAACTTTCTAAAGACCCTACTTCCAAACACAGTCACATTCTTAGGTATTATACTTATGATTAGGGCTTCAACAGATACATTTTGCGGGGGACATAATTCAATCTATAACACTGCATTAGGTTTTAAACATTTCTTATAAAATTAAGTATTTTATCTTTTCCGTTGCTATTTTAAATGGAGTTTTCTATTCCATTATATCTTCTATCTGGTAATTATTTATATATATGGTTATTGATATTTCCATGCTATTTTATATATTACTACCTGGCTGAATTCTTTTGTTGTCTGAGTTATTTTTATCATTGACTCATTATAGAGTGAGTTCTCCAGCAAATGATCACGTCTCCAACTAGTTTTACTTTTTGCTTTTGAATTGTTTTCTCTTGTCTGATTGCACTGGCTAGTAGTGCCAATACAATGTTAAAAAGTAATGGAGATAGTGAATTTCCATGACTTATTCTTGACCTTGTTGAGAATGCCTCTAGTGTTTCCCCATTAAGTAAGATGCTGACTTTAGGACTGACATATATAAATTATGTTAAGGAAGTATCCATCAATTCCTATAGTCGAGTGTTTTTACTAGGAATAGGTGTTGAATTTTTGTCAGAAGATTGTTCAGCATTTCTAAAGATATTATGATTTTTCTTCTTATACTTATTAATATGGTGAATTACCCCTACATTCTGGCATAAGACCTGCTTGGTGATGATGTATTATTTTCTTAATGTGGGGCATTAGAGTCTTATAACTAATATTTTATTTCAGATCTTTATATTAATATTCATAAACTATATTGATCTGTAAGTTTCTTTGTGTGCTAGCTTTAGCAGGTTGTCATGTCACCGTTACACCTGCTTCATAAATGTTTGTGTGCTCAGAAACAGTTTATGTTTCTAAACAGACTCTGAATGTTTGGTAGACTCCCTCTCTTAAACTCTCTGGGATTGGTGCTTTCCTGTGGAGTAGTTCCTTAAAACGTTCTCTATTTGTCCTCTGTAAATAAACGTAAGCTTTCTATGTCTATTGAGGATAATTTTGTTAAATTATACTTTCTTCAAGAAAATTATCCATTTCACCTAGGTTTTTAAAATTTACTTGCATAAAGGTATGCTAAGTAACCTTACAGTAAAATTTTGTATTCTCTTTATCAATATCTATTTCCCTCTTATTTCTTATTTTATATTTGTGCTTCCTTCTTGCAACACCTTTTTCTTCCTTTATTAAATTGACCCTTGGATTGTTTTTTTTTCAAACCAGGATTTGGATTTGTTGACTTGATCTGTTTTTGTTTTTTTTTTTTACTATTTCATTATTTTTTGCTTTTATCTTTATTATCTTTGTCCTCATACTTTTGCTTTTTCTTTGGCTTACCTCAGTGTTCTTTTCCTAGCCTTTTGATTGGGAATTTAAATTTTATTTCTTTCATTTTACTGATATAGGTGTTCCCAACGCTATGAATTTTTCTCTGATCACTGGTTTAAATGCATCCCACAGATTCTAACATGTAGTTGTTTGATCATTATTTTCCAGAAATTATGTAATTTATCTTTATATTTTTTCATTTGCCAATAGGTCATTTAATAGAAAAGTTTTAAAATTCCCATAGAGAAGAGCTTATTTGCTTCAAATTTCTAGGTTTATGGCACTGTGATAAGAATGCTGACTGCAGTATTTCTAACTTATGAACTTGATATTTTCTTTGTGACCTACAATATTATACATTTTTGTGAGTGTTCCTTGCACACTTGAGAAGAAGGTATATTTTCTATTATTAGGATGCAGTGTTTAATACATTTCCGTAAAAACTACCTAATTAATAATGTTGCTTAGGTCTCCAGCATGGGGGGGGCGGGGGTCAGTGAACTTCTTTTGTAAAGGATCGGAGAGTAAACATTTGAGGTTTTGTGCACTACAGGGCCTCTGTCACAACTATTCAACTGTGCTGTTGTAGTAAGAAAGCCATAGACAATATGTAAACAAGTGGATGTGTCTGTGTGTTAAAAAGCTATATTTACAAAAACAAGTAACAGACTTGACTTGGCCTGTGGGCAGTTTCCCCACCTCTGGCTGCTATGATTACTTACGTTTTTTCCCACATGACCTGTCTTGTATTTAGGCTGGTGTATTAAAGTTTCCATTATTGGTGTGTTTCTATTCGTTTTCCCTGCCATATCCTGCTTTATATAGGAGGTTGGTGTGATGTTTGGTGCATATATGTTCACTTCAAAGTGCTCTCTGTGTCAGTGCTTTTTGGTCTTCTGAATTCTATTTTGTGTGATATTAGAATCACAATCCCCCATTTCCTGTTGTTTACAAGTGCCTGATATACCTTTGCCAGTTCCTTGATTTTTAGCTTTTTAATCACTTGGGAGGGGGGTGCCGATGGGTCTTCTGAATACAGCATAAAGTTTTGCTTTATGAACCAACTTGAAAACCTTTTAACTTTAATAGGTGATTAAACCCATTTATATATATATATATATATATATATATATATATATATATATATATATATATATATAAAATGTATATTTTTATTTTGGGCCATGCCACACGGCCTGTGGGATCTTAGTATCCCGACCAGGGATTGAACCCAGGCCCTCAGCAGTGAGAGCGTGGAGTCCTAACCACTGTACCACCAGGGAATTCCTGCCCATTTACATTTATTGATTTGACTGATGTTTGGTCTCAACTCTGTCATGTTATTTTTTTATTAGAGTTATTGTAATATTATATTTACTATATTTATGTGATGTAATTATTTGCCTTCGATATTTTTTAAAGGAAACCCTAAAGATAGTTTTATATTGCTGTGCTATGGTTATTTTTCTATTTGTATCTTTTAAGGTCTTCCATCTCTGTTTTTTTCCTTGCTCAACCTCATACCGTCTAGTCGGTCAGTTTTAAATGGTATCTTTTAATTCTCATCTATCACCTACACAATCAATGATCTTATTTTACTTTCCCCCTTTCCCTATTCTTCTATTCCATTTTTATAGTTGTACTCTTTCTACTTTGTCAGAATAAAGTTTATATACTATTCTTTCATCCATATCACTACACTTATTTTAGCCTTATCTCTATGACTGAATATATTAAATGCTCACCATCTGTCCTTTTGCCAAACTTTCCCCAGTCATATCTTAGTTGAATAAAATGACCCCAGCAGATGCCTCAGGAAGAGCTAGCTCATTGTTACAGCATTCCCTGACTTGTTGCACATTTAAAACTTTCTATAGCCCTGATGCTTGAAGGAGAGCTTGGCTTGTCCTTGATTTCCTTGTTTCTTGAAATGCTTTTTCACTGTTGCCTATTTCTAAATGATGCTTTTGAGAGGTTTGATTTTAGCTTTACTTTCTTGCCTTTACAAGTAATGTGCTCTTTTTACCTGGAAGCCCTGAGGACTTTCCTTTATCTTTAAAGTCTAATAGTTTTACTAGGATATGTCTCAGAGTTGATCATTTTAGATGAATTTTCCCAAGTGTAAGCTGAGTTCTTTCAACATGTAGATTTAGGTCTTCTCTAACTTCTGGAGAGTTTTAAAGTATTAGCCCTGTTCTACTGGCTCTGGGTACTTTGGAGCTCCAGTTATACATATTTTGGGTCTTCTTTGCTGTCCTTTCCAATCACTTTCTCTTAGACCCTTTTAATCTCATTTTAAATTTCTTATTCACTCCTTTAGTTTTTTTCCTGCCTTTCTTCAATGAACCTTACTACATTTTAATACAAATCTACTGTTCTTTGGCACATTGAAATTTATTCTTTATTTACGAAATGTTTTTCTTTTAAATTTATTTACTGAATTCCATCAATTCTCTTTGATTTTCTTCCAATTTTTATCCATTTCTGTATTTAGTTTCTGAATTTCCGATTTTTTCCCCACAAATGCTTGTTTAAGGATATTTATTTTGAAGTATTGTCTTACACTTAACACATTGAAGCCACAGACTCAAAGGAAATATTTGCAATCACATATCTGATAAAGGACTTGTGTCCTGAATATATAATGAACTCTCAAAACTCATTAATAAAAATCCAAATAATCCAATTAAAAATTAGGTAAAAGATGTGAACACACCCTTCATCAAAGAAATTCTTAAAAGTATTATGCTTAGTGAAGTAAATCAAACACAGAAGGAAAAATATCCTACCTATATGAGGGACTTAGAATAGAAAAATTCACAGACAAAAAGTGGAATAGAGGTTACCAGGGGCTGGGGGAAAGGGAAAAGATGCAGTTATTGTTTAATGGGAACCAAGTTTTTGTTGGGGATGATGACAAAGTTTTGGATGATGGTTGCACAACACTGTGAATGTATTTAATGCCATGAAATTGTACACTTATAAATGGTTAAAATGATAAGTATTACATTATGTGTACTTTACCACAATAAAATGTTTTAATTAAAAGGCTTAACCATATCAAGTAATGGCAGCAGGGATTTTCTCACACACTGTTGGCTGGAATGTAAAATGGCACAACCGCTTTGGACAATTTTGGCAGTTTCCTGTAAAGTTGAACAAGCACTTACCATATGACCCAGCCATTCTACTTCTAGGTATTTACCCAAGAGAAATGAAAACATGTATCTACAAAGATGTGTATATTTTATTTGTGACAGCCAAAAACTGGAAACAAACCAAGTGTCCATCAACACATGAATAGATAGACAAATATGGTACATCCATACACTGGAATACTACTCAGTAATAAAAAGGAATGAAATATTGATCCACACAGCAACATGGATCGGTCTCAAAATAATATGCTGAGAGAAGGCAGACAGGAAAAGAGTGTACGCTGTATGATCCCATGCAAACAAAATCTAGAAGATGCAAACCAATGTATGGTGACAGAAAGCAGGTCAGTAGTGGCCTGGGGATGAGAGTCGGAGCTGGGGGGAGAGACTGAAAAGGTGCAGGAGAACACTTTTGTGGGTGATGAGTATGTTCATTATCTTGATTGTGGTGATTCTTTCACATGTATGTCAAAACTAATCATATTGTACATTTTAAACATGTGCAGTATATTCTAAGCCAATTAATCCTCAATAAAGCTGTTCAAAAAATGAATGTGAAGAGGCAATTTAAAATTGTCTTTTGCTAATCTAAAAAAACGGCTAAAATTTTCTATTATTTATTCCTTTCCCAATCCCATCTTCAAGGTTTGCAAACCATTATTCTGAGTTCTCAACAGTACTACATCCCCAATTAACACAGTTTTATCCTACCACCTCTTCTTCTGGGGCTATATATAAGATGTACATCTCCCAATTCAGAATCCCCATTCAGGAAAGGAATTCCAGTTTGCTATCACAGATACACCCGATCCTACAGGGAAAACCAACTGAAGATACCAAAAGGAAAGAGCTGCCAGAAAGTCTTATGCTGAAGGGGGTGATAATCTTTAAGACATATGTCTTCTACGGGCTGTTCAAAGTTAATAAGCAGAACTGCAACGTAAAAAATATAAACGGATATCCTCCTATACACTCTTGGATGAAGACATTTCTGTCAAATTTACCTAAAGTTCAACTTAACCCTCTAACAATAGCAGCAACCAGTGCTTCAAACCCTCTCAAATTACCCATAGAATGTTTCTGAAAGACATTTTCCCAGTATTTCTCAACATTTTCCACCAAGGTAAGCATCAGTGAGAGAGGAGAGTGAATTCACCCGGGGTCCCAGCAGCACCACTGGAACTGAAATTACATCGACATGTTGATTTATCTTAACCAACTCATATACATTTTACACTCTGCTCTTCACTATTTATCAAATATAAAAGTGATATCTTAAATAATTTACAATCTAGTAAAACTGATCCTCCAGGAAGATGTGCTTGCTATGTTACCTATGGCTTTGAGTAGCTGGTGTGGGACACTGTGCTGGGGTGGCTTGAATGTGTGGATTTCCTATTTACTCAGCGTCACAATTCTAATAAGTGACTAATTTCTCAGAAAATTACAGCAAAAAGACTGGTCACAGCAAGGAGGGAGGCAGATAAGATATAAAGCTAGACTCTAGAACTAAGAGCATTTATGTAGAAGCAAGGAGATGTTCATCAAATTGGTCTTCAGGTGATCATCAGAATCTACAAAATTCAGATTACCACCACTAATATTTACTTTAAGCCTGGAACCATGCCGATCACATTATCACACTTTGCAAATAAGAGTTCTAGAGGGATAACTTACCTAAGGTCACAGAGAAAGGGGCGAGAGTTGAGACAAAGGCAATGAGCACTGTCAACCACTGAGGTTCTGCTGTCTCGATTACTAACTTCCAAGAATGTTAAATTATGTCTGATACAGTTTAAGGGATGGGTGAGTAGAATAAAGTCTAGAAGTGTTTCTGGACAAATTAAAGGTCCGCTCAATTGAAAGGAGAAAACTCCAGTCCAGTTGAGTGAGTCCAGTTATGAGACACTTCTAACTCCTTGATGATGCTAAGAGATGAATCATTATCAAAACTGATTTGTGTAGTTGAAGATTATAAGTAGAGTATCTGTATATTCTGGCCTGCCTTGGACAATCCCAGTCTGTACCTGTTGTCCGATGGAATTATTAATAGGTGAGTCTGTCACTCTCAAAAGTGTTCTGGTTTAGACAATAAGTTTTATGGTCATCCAAACTATAAACAATAACTGATTAAATTAAGGAGAGGAATGAAATGGTTCTGGGGTGTGGAACAGCTGCTAGTCCTAGAAAGAAGTATTAATGTGGAAGAGAAGAGATGGGGTGGGCGGGGAGCTAGCTAGGCAGGGTTAGGCCTATATACACAAATTGCTTGAAAACAACAAGGCCCAGGCACCTCGCCTGTGTGGGATCCTGAAGGACAGCGCACTTCCCTCCCAGCTGTCTTCCCCACCCCCCATCCCCAGTCCTTGTTCCTTTCATTTCAGCAATATTTCAATATTAAGGTATGTTTTCTACTAGGGGAAAAGGAAAGAATAAACATCCAGACCAATTATCTATGTGTAAGTAAACCTATGTGCAATTCTTTTTTTTTTTTTTTTGTCTGTGTTGGGTCTTTGTTGCTGTGCACGGGATTTCTCTAGTTGCGGTGAGCAGGGGCTACTCTTCGTTTTGGAGCATAGGCTCTAGGCGCGCGGGCTTCAGTAGTTGTGGCGCACGGGTTCAGTAGTGGCAGTGCGCGGGCCCTAGAGTGTGTGGGCTTCAGTAGTTGCAGCACGTGGGTTCCGTAGCTGTGGCTCACGGACTTAGTTGCTCCGCGGCATGTGGGATCTTCCTGGGGCCAGGGCTGGAACCCGTGTCCTCTGCATCGGCAGACAGATTCTTAACCACTGAGCCACCAGGGAAGTCCCCCTATGTGCAATTCTTATTTCTTGGGTGAGAGGATGATTACCCAGCTGAAAGAAGTAGGATTTGCAAACTCTATGCTTGACTCAGGTCAGAAATAGGAAGGGAGAGAGGGTGAGGAATGCCTTCCTCTTCATAGTTCTTTCCATGTTTCAGTCTATTCCATTTTATGGAAAACAGAAATATGGGAGCACTGACGCTTCTGGGGACCCTTTTCCTCGGCAACTGATAAGGTTACTCCTACTTGGCAACTTGAGAGAAGTTTGCGGCTTCCCTTTAAGGGCTGCTCCTACTGGCTAATTTGAATTACAAGAATCTCCTTTGAAAGAGGGGCTCAGTGTTAAAACACTTTCTTTACACACATGAATTTCTTTTTGATTTGAATCACTGAAAAATCAGATTGTGCTGTGTCATTCCTGTATTCTAGGAGTTGTACCCCTGGTTAAAGAACAAAACAGAAAAAGCCTGAGCTGGTTGCACACCACCTCTTCAGGTGTGTTCTAGTAGGGGGTGAGGGCAAGGCTCCTAGGTAATTTCACTACACCTCCCTCCACCTACTTGAACATCTCTAATAATTGCTGTATGTCTTTAAAAGGAGGGAGCTTTCTTCCCCTCTTTCCCTGACCTCCCAGGAGGAAAAAGGTCAGATTTCTGCCTTTTCTTAGTGATGTATATCTCTGCTTTTCAAAGTATTTATGTGTCCCTTTTAGTTAAAAAATAAATAAAATCCCTTTTCCAGTCAATAGGGAAACCAAACTAAGAAAGTTTCAGGAGGTATTTTCATTTCAGGAAGCGAGTTTCAGAAGACATTTGTGATTCTGCTACTGGACTCAGCTTTTCTGTGTTACCAGGGCACAAGGAAAAGGAATGAAAAAGAAACAGCTAACATTGCAGAGAGGGGCTGAGTTGTGAAAAGTATTCCTGTACACCCTCCAGATTTGTGAACATGTTCAAGATTTTGAAGTATTGTTTGAAATTCTATCACCAAGTCATCAGTGTAAAGTAGTCTAGTGACCAGACCAAGGCTGACGAGGTTGTGACCTGCCAAATGCTCGTGGACGAGAATTTTTTTTTTTTTTTTTTAACACATAAGCGAGTTCTGATAACAAAGCTGCCAGGCTGTCACCTATGTTTGTCCACACAGACATAATGGCAAATAAGCTGGCTGTGACCCAGTGGTACATAAATGTCCCTTAGTTCCGAAGACCTGGAAAATGAATTGAGGTAACAGTCGAGACGCCTGAGTTCTAGCCTAGCTATGATAGTTATTAGTTCTGTAACTTTGAGCAAGTCACTTAATTTCCCAGGGTCTCAATCTTCTCACTCCGAAGAGCAAGGGGTCTGAATCCCGAGGGCCCTCCCTGCCCTAAACTGTGTGAGTCTGCCGCTGCTGCTTGTGGAAATCTGGAGCGTCGCGGTGCACAAGTGTCAGACCACATCTCACTCGGGTCTCAGGACAGCCAGTGAGGCCACCCAAGAGCAGGAAGGTGGCCCAGGGCTAATGGGAGAACAGCCTGAGAGCTGGTCCAGCGGCCACAATTCTCACCTGAAAATGGGTGGGGGGGGGGGGCACGAGGGAAGGGGAAAGGGGGAAGGCAGCCAAGCTGCCAGAGCAGCTGTGCCCAGTGTAATATCTAAACTAGACAGATGTCCCTAAATACGGTGTGTGTTCATGACCTTCTAAATAGAAGCGTTTCCAGGAGAGAGTGGAGGAGAGGGTAAGACTACCTAAAAATTAATAGTATATGCATTTATGAAATAAAATTCCTAACCTCAGGATATGTCAGGGAAACTACACTGAAAAAAAGATTCTCATAACCTTTAATCGAGGTTAAATTTTAATGCAAATATAGCCCCAAATCCCTGAGTGGTGGCCCTTTATCTTTTTGCGTGCTTATTGGTGGTCAGGTGGCAGAAGGGAGGGTTTGAAGTAAAATTAGATACTGTTCACTGGGCACTACATACATGCCCATCGAATACTGACCTCAGGGCCAGGCTCTGGGTGGGACATGGCAGGTGCAGACATCAGCGGGACGGCCACTGTCCCTACCCACACGGAATTTATAACAGATCCCTGAACCCTCACAGCAGATGAGGAAGCAGGCTCAGTCCAGCTCCATGACACGTCCAAGGTCACACAGCTGCTAAGTGGAGGGCCAGGGTTTGAATCAAGGTCTGTACATAATAACCACCAGACTATGTTACTCAGTACTGCTAAACTGTAAAAAGATTGTGGATTTAAAATTCTCTTTCCATTCTTCTGTTTAGTTTTTTGAGGGAACATCTTTTTAAAAGTTAAGACGATTTTGCCTAACGATAGCGACTTTGTAGTATTTGTTTTCTAGGAATGTATCAAATACTCGAGTACAAATACATGAACAGAAGATGAATACGTGAACACAATTTAAATATAAACAGAGAAATGAACTATATTCAATAAAAGTATCTGCAAAACAACATGAAATTGACTTAAAAAGAGCCTGAATTGAAATCAACTTCTGAGAACCCAACTTCCTAGATAATTCCAGGCTGGGGATTCTCTCTTTTTTTGTACACCATGGGTGATTCCTTTGAAATACATCTCATCTGAGAGATTACGTGCCCACAGTACGTCCTTTAAGACTCCACGATCTAGTGCAGATTCAGGGTCCAACCTATCTTCTGGGTAACTGCCCTGTCACTTCACCCAGCCACCCGGAGCTTCCTGCAGTTTCTACCTGCTGGTTTCATACTCCTGTACCTCTGCTCACTTGACATCCTTCTCATCTCAGTTCTAATGCCATCTCCTTTATGGTATCTTTCTTGGTTTTTCTACTCACCTCCAGGAGAAATGAATTCCTCTTTTCTTTGTGCCCCACTGTGGCTTAGATCATCATGGCATCTGTAACATTTTATTGCTAATTTGACTTTACCTCACCCAGACCATAAGCCCCTTGGGGGCAGAACTGAGTTTTCTTTCGCTGTATCATCCAGTGCCTGGCATATAATAGATCCCTAATAAGTGTTTTTTCAATTAATGTATGTTTGTGAATTATATGACTGTTCTTAGATTGCTTATTATAACCTGATTAATACAGACCAGTCTTGCTCAAAGTATAGTCCTCGGTGACTTAGCAAGACACTTGTTTAAAGGCAGATTCCTGTACGTCATCCCAGACACAATAAATCAGGCCTCCTGGAGTCTGGCTGAATGCAGCCTGGGTGGGGAAGATGAGGGGTTACCATATTTGTGGGCAACACAGCCCCAGGCCTCTTGCCCTGTCTACATCTCTAACTAGCTGTGGAGCTTGAACTTCAATTTTCTCATCTTTAGTCAGATTTCTAGAAATCATCCCTTTCAACTCTAAAGCTCCATACAGCTTCAGTCCCAGTTCTCAGGTATGCAGATTAAATTAGAATGATACAGAAAAGACCAGCATGGCCTTATTATACCAAGTTGACAAGAAAATTCACAAAGTGTCCAGTTTTTCTGGTCAGGTGTCTTGGTGCCAAGGAAAAAGCACTGTCTTTGGACCAAGAAGCCCAGGGTCCCAGCGGCATGAATCAGACAGCACAGGCCTTTGTCCCCCTGCAGGGCTAGTGGCCAAGCTCTGGCAGGTGGCATGTGGCAGCCTCTCAAATGCTGGCTCCTCCCTCCAGGTCCCCTTCCCATCCTTACCCCAGGTTCCTTTCCTTTGCCAAATACTTATTTGCTTAACTACCACAGAAGGAAGATGCTATATTATTGGAGACTTCATAGTTTGTTAGAGGTAGAAAAACTTCAGGGTGTCAGCTAAAAACACCAGGAGAGAAAAAAGTCCTTCATAAGGTACACCGGAAGTTTAGGAACAGTTAGAGGCAGGCTTTAGTTTTGGACTTCTGGATAGAAGTCTTGTCCAGTTATTTACTAGACGATTAACAGGGAACTTACTCTTTACACTGAACTTCTTACTAGTAAAATGGGAAGAGTAGTACTTCTCCCAGATTTCCTTTTCATTTAACATTTACATTGTGCTTACATATGCCAAGGGCTGTACCAAATGTTCACTCATCTAATCCTCATAACAACTCCGACCTAGGGTGGATACTGAGGTAGAGAGAGATTAAGTGACTTGCCGATAAGTATACAACCAGGAACCAGTGGGGGGAGGCAGGTGTCTCTCAATGTGACACAGTTAGCTTTAGCAAGTTCCTGGGCTCTGGTCAGCCCTCAGCCTAGCGCGTCTAATCATCTATCAGACGCTATTGATATGGAAATGGCCATTCCCAGGTGTCACACCAGGCAGCTTGGGTTCATTTCTAATTGCAGCTGAATGTAATTAGTTCTCTTTCAGAGTTCAAATATATTCTAAGAAACAGACACTTATTATCTAATGATGAAGATTGACCAATGGGAAATAAACACAAATAAAGCTTCCAGAAGCATCTAAAGCACAGGTGTGCTTTAGAATTTACCATTAGCAACCCCAAATTCAAGCCGCTGCTGCACATATGTATTTCAGATCAAATGCTCTACCACTGAAAATTGTGGATACCTTTTCCCTCTGTCAGAGAGAGAAAATTGATCAGGGTGGGTGGGGGGAACGACTTCTTTTGGGAAGCAGTAGTGTGGTGGGTAGCAGCATGGACTTTGCATTTAGACTTCAATTTGAATCCACCCTCTCCCCTTACCAGCCATGTGACAACTTACTTAAACTGCAGCTAAGTGGCCCTGTCGGTGGGTACCTCTCTCTACCTTTCACAGCTCGGTCAGGATGAAATGAGAATACACGTGAATCCATAAGCACAGTGCCTGGCACACAGTAAGCATAAAAAGTAGCTATTTTAATTTCTATTGTTACTATTATTAATACTGTAAAAATTGACCCTTGAATAACATGGGTTTGAACTGCACAGATCCATATACACGGATTTTTTCCCCACTAAATATGTACTACAGTACTACACGATCCACAGGTGATTGAATCCAAGGATGCAGAACCATGGATATGGAGGGCCGACTATACATTTACACGTGGATTTTCCACTGCATGGAGGGTTTGTGCCTCTAACCTCCGAGTTGTTCATGGGTCAACTGTATTATAGTTTCCTGAAGATCTGTTTAGTGAAAACTTAACATTACAAATTTTGTTTTTATTCTAAAGAAGATGTGCACAAAAGTTATGCTCTGTGTTTCACTGTTTCAGCCACATTATGTTTCCAGAATGCATAAAGTCTTTTCATGTGCATTGTTTAATTTAAGCCTCAGCATGACCTTGGAGGGTAAATACCATCGCTCCCCATTTCACAGGTTAGCAAACACAAGCTCAAAGAGGACAAGCAACTGGCCCAAGGTCAAATATACCAAGTGCCAAAATTTTAGTCCAGGCCTTCTCACCTGAGCTTCCGCCCCACCATATTTTAACCTTACAGCTACAGAGAAGTATCTCCTTTAATAGTCCCCATTTGTCCTGATTTTCCTGAAGAACTCCACTCCACATCTACCAGTCAGCAATCAGCATTCTACTGTAAGAGTAGAATGAATGCTACCAGCATGGATCCCTGTTTTTATCCCCCAGTGGCTGATTAATTCATTTCTGCCCTTAAATATCTTGTTGATCAAATTGTCTGATTTAGCTAGAAGCAGCCCCTTCAAGCTGACCTCTGTGTCCCTGTGACATGCTCCCACCAGTTTTCTCTTTTAAAAATAACTCACTGTAAAATCAGCTGTTCTTTTTTCTGTTTAAAAGCTGTTAAGTTTGATGTTTCAAAAGCGTTTACCCACAACTGTTTCCCAACTTGACCATCGTACTTAAATACCTGTCCCGGTACACCACCATACCCTGGAAACACTTTTTAGATGCTCAAAGAAAGGGTACTGTCACAAAAAATACTGCTGAATCTGCTACAGAGCTGGTCAGATGTAATTGTCAGGAATTTATAGGGAAACATACAGGAAAAAACATACAAAGGAATTCCACTCTGTTGTCATATATATGTTTACTTTCAGTTTACAAAAAGCTGCCGAAATACCACTCAAAAAAATCATAGGCTGGGGGCTTCCCTGGTGGCGCAGTGGTTAAGAATACTCCTGCTAGTGCAGGGGACACGGGTTCGAGCCCTGGTCCAGGAAGATCCCACATGCCGTGGAGCAACTAAGCCCGTGCGCCACAACTACTGGGCCTGCGCTCTAGAGCCCGCGAGCCAGAACTAGTGAGCCCCTGCACTGCAACTACTGAAGCCCGTGCACTCTCGAGCCCGTGCTCCGCAACAAGAGAAGCCACCGCATTGAGAAGCCCGCGCACCGCAACGAAGAGGAGCCCCCGCTCGCCGCAACTAGAGAAAGCCCGAGCACAGCAACGAAGACCCAACGCAGCTAAAAATAAATAAATTTATATATTAAAAAAAAAAGCATAGGCTCTCCTTTTGCCTTCTTCTAACTTAAGATCCCATACAGGAGCAAGTGGGAGGTGGTCAGGTGACGTATGACTACGTAAGCCAGACATTCTCGCTTAGACAGGAAATGGCTTGTTTCATGTGAGAGTGGGGAACTAAGAACAGCAGCATCTCGGAGAGCTGTTTTAGAACTGACGTAGTGATGCAGTAGAACGTAAACCTCATCTTCCATTGTAAGGTCTGCTAAAATGCCAGAGTATAAAACTGTCCATTTAAAGAAGCGGGGGGTGGGCTTCCCTGGTGGCGCAGTGGTTGAGAGTCCGCCTGCCGATGCAGGGGACACTGGTTCCTGCCCCGGTCCGGGAAGATCCCACATGCCGCGGAGCGGCTGGGCCAGTGAGCCATGCATGGCCTCTGAGCCTGCGCGTCCGGAGCCTGTGCTCCGCAACGGGAGAGACCACAACAGTGAGAGGCCCGCGTACCGCAAAAAAAAAAAAAAAAAAAAAAAAAAAGAACCGGGGGAAAAAGTGCCAAACAGTCCTTTGTGGACCTAAATCTCTTTATTTAAACATAGTCTCTGTTTACAGATTCTCATTCTTTTCTCGGGAAGATTACCGTTACTTCTAGTTACACAACCCATGTGGCTCGCAGCACAGCTGTCCCCAGCCCTTCTGGCACCAGGGGCCAGTTTTGTGGAAGACAGTTCTTCCATGGACGGGGGTTAGGGGGATGGTTCAAGCGGTAATGCGAGCGGTGGGGAGCGACGGGTCAGATGAAGCCTCGCTCGCCCGCCCGCCGCTCACCTCCTGCCGCGCGGCCCGGTTCCTAACAGGTCTCGGACCACGGTTCACGGCCCAGGGGTTGGGAACCCCTGCATTGCAGTTTTAGGAAGAGCAGACGGGGTGGAGTGTTACGGGCAGGCTTCGGTGCTAAAGGTCATGGGAATGGAGAAGTCCAGTTGAGGCACTGGTAATCAGGTAAGTGAAATGGGTAAGTGGCAAGTTCACCGTTACCTCCCCATCTCCCACCCACGGGGAAGAGCTGCTGTTGACACGGTGGAAGCCCAGACCAGACTAAACGCAGGGGAAGCAAGTCTGCATGCAGCCTTTCCAACCAGTCCTGAGACCAGTATCTGAGAGCAACGAATCCCCAGCCAAGCCAGCAAATTAACAAAATTTGGGGGTTTTTTAGTCCTCCCCTTCTCCAGGCCCTCTGCGATTTTTAACACAGTGCTCAGGGTAGCCTCCAGCTGCCCGAAGTCCCCCAGCTCTGCTCTTTAAATTAAATAAATATCCACTCGGTTTCCCCATCTCCTCCCCAAGCAAATCTCCTTCTTCCAAATAACAGGGCAGAGGTCTTTTGGCTAATTCATGATTATCAGGCATGATGCTGGGTCTTTCAAGAGAATATTTGCGTCTCAAAGTGGAAAAAGACAAGGGGATGGGACCTACATTTTGGGAAAGAAATGCCCAGGCTTTTCCTTGAGCCTTTGAACAGCTAGTACCAAGGAGGCTGAAAGTAAAACCGAGAAAATCAGTCTGAGATCATTACAAAAGCCAACTTCCCCTCCATTTCTCTCACTTTCCGTGTCTGTCAAGAGCCTAGGGCACTACCAACCTGGGGCAAGTCAACTGTGGCTCCCCACCACAATCACAGAACATTCCCCGACCGACAAGACATCACTGAGGATTTTCCACACGCGGGGATACAAAGCCAAAAAGCAGTACTCACAGGCCTCCGTATTATTTCACCCAAAGCTAGTCTTAGTAGTTATGAGCCAGGCTTTCCCTTTTGATTTGAAACGTTATTTCCACACAATTGCAATCAGTGAACTACTCTATTACAACAAATGTTTTTCTGTGGTTTTCAAAATTGCTTTTCCATCAGCCATGGTTTTGTGTGTGTGTGCTTTGTTTTCAACAGCTGCCAGCCGGCTAGTGTTCCTTCAGCCCTATAAACTAGCAGGGGTAGAGAGAAGGGTGCTGAGCTTTACGTGAATCCAGAAGATCTGAAAATATCTTCTCTGGCCCACCTAATGTTGCAGAGATAGGAAAGGAATGAAGTGGAGGATCATGGTCAGGAAAGCAAAAGTATGAGCAAGATACTTTGTATAATCTATGGAGTATGGTCTTAAAATTTCAGATTGGAGTAGACCTGGCAATAGAGAAATGCTACCCAGAAACAAATCACAGAATTACGGTCTCCATGTCTGCTTCAACTTATGAAATGTATGTACTTTTACAATTTATGTAAAAGTAACATATAGTAACTGCTAAAACGTACCATGTGCTCATCAATTAATAAATAACACAAAACCAGTTGCCCAAATCATGTACTAGGCACAGCTGCTCGGGGAAAAAAAAGATCGGAATAATAAACTTCACATTTTGCCTTGGATTTGAGAAAATGGAATCCACTAAGAGATCTGGGTATAAAATCCCACACATGATTACATTACTTCATCTGTTTCTAATAATATTTGAGATGACACTGATGAAATTATCAAACACAAGCCAAATGCCCAACATAATATTTGGGAAATAAGTTCAACATCTAAACTCCACCTCCACTTGGCTGTCCCTTGAACTCGGACAGAAGCAAAAGTAGTAACCAAATGCTCTTGCACAACAAAACTTCCACATGGACAGGAGAACGGGGCCCTGAGTGGACTATGGAAAAGCAACTGCAAAGTCAGGGGACATTGCCCTCACCCCAAAGATCCCTCCCGCAGGAAGTCTCTGCAAACTGCCTCGGTGGCTCTACCCACCACCCACCCTCAGGCACAAATGTTCTGAACTATCTTTTACAGCTTTCAAAGCCTTCTTCCTTCTTTTCAACGTCATACACATCTCTCTCCCACACCAAAAGCAGGAGAGAACCATCCAGACTAGGATCACAAACTTAAAGTAACTATGCACAGCAGTACGTCGGTATCATCGTGAGTCATGGGACGCATATGTGCTAATTTTCCTCTTAGTCTTGACCTTCCTTTTGAATTTGCTTTCCCTGGCCTACCTTATTAGTTATACTTTCTACTTTACTGTAAGTCTTCTTATAAACCAATTTAAATCCTTTGTACGATGAAATATACTACATACTTATATTACTGAACCACCACACAGGCTGGAACACAATGTCCAGATGCGTTGGAGTCCAGCGAGCTTTTCTGGGGCCACTCTCAGGCTTGTAAGAGTTGGCTGCATCTCCCGTCCACACTCCTATCATTCAATTTAGCACAGTGCTGTACTCACATGCCCATCTTTCTCTGGCAGACCCAGTTGTACATGGGCCCCAGATGTCTGAGTGAAGAGGAATTTAGATGTAGATGATGAACACAGGGTGTGATGGTTAATTTTATGTGTCAACCTGACTGGTCTGAGGGACGCTCAGAGAACTGGTAAAACAATATTTCTGGTTGTGTCTGTGAGGGTATCTCCAGAGGAGATAAGCATTTGAATTGGCAGACTGAGTAAGGAAGATCACCCTCACCACTGTAAGTGGACATCACCCAATTGCTGAGCACCTGAACAGAACAAAAAGGCTGGATCACCTATCTTCTCCTGCCCTCGGATACGGTGCTCCTGCTTCCCAGGCCTTTGGACTAAGACTGGGACTTCCACCATCAGACTTGCTGGTTCTACAGCTTGCAGACAGCAGATCATAGGACCTCTCGGCCTCCATACTCATATGAGCCAGCTCCCATAATAAACCTATAATATATGATAGACTTTTTTAAAAACTCTTTTTTTTTTTTTGGCTGGGCTGTGAGGCTTATGGGATCTGAGTTCCCCGACTAGGGATTGAACCCGGCCCCTCAGCAGGGAAAGCGCCGAGTCCTAACCATTGGACCGCCAGGGAAATCCCAATAGTAGACTTATTAATAGGATAATTAATAAATTAATTTAAATTTAGTAGGATCCTATTAAATATATAGGATCTAGGTATAAAATATATATATGTATATATATATATAATATATAAGATCTATATATATAATATATATGTGTGTGTATGTATAGATAGATAGATCGATCGATCCTATTGGTTCTGTTGCTCTGGAGAACTCTGACTATAATATACAGGTCATAATGCTTTATTTTAATTTTTATAGTTGATATTGTTGCTAATTAATCCTAAATCTTCAAAACACTTGTCACCATCGTATCCTGGTATCTGGTTTACAGCGTCAGTCACCAGACTCCTAGATACAGCCACTCAGATAAACTTGAAGGAAAAGTCAATACGTCCCCCCACCCATCACCATCCTCCGAATGGATGTAGTAATACAAAGACTTAAAAAAAAAAAAGGCACTTTAATTAGATAGATGTTTTTGTCATCCTTGGCTCATGTAAAAACACATTCACAACATGAAGAAACACATTAAAATTTTTTGATTTAAATTTTTAAATATTAATTTTATTAAATCTTGATCCTTGAGTATATGTCCGTCTAATATTCTGTGTGACGATATAAAAGTACTCATAGAGCACCTCTGCTACATGCCAAAACACAATGGTTGTTGAGGAAAAGCACTCAATGTGACTGAGTCGCGGGCTGCACTAGCTGCTTTTTCAGGGAATCACCATTTTTAAAATTCAAATAATGGCAGATTCACATGCAGCTGTAAGAAGTAACAAGAGAAATCCTGCCTACCCTCTTACCCAGTTTCCTCAAATGGTAACATCCTGCAAAACTACAGACCGTCACCACAATCACGACACTGACACAGCCAAGATACAGAACACTTCCATCAACCCAAGGGTCCCTCCCCAATGTTGCCCTTTTACAGCCACACCTACTCCCCTCCTGCCCCCAGCAACCACCAACTCATTCTCCATTTCTATGATTTTAAGGCCTTCTTCTTAAGGTAAAATTTACCAAGCCAGGAATTACCTGGTGACTGAGGCAGCCAAAGGGGCAAAACTTGCATTCGGTCAACAGGTGAAGAGGATTTTAGGTGTATTTTAAACAGCTGGGAGCCATGCTGTTGAAAATGGAAGAAGCACCAGGAAGTGAACAGCAGGGTATTACTTTAAAGATCAAACTGAAATCTCAGAATTTCAAGCTCAGGATCAATATGGCCTTGCAAGTGGATGAAGTTCAAAGTACAGATGATAATTCTCAGGAACCACGTGAAAAACATTAAAAAAAAAAAAAGGCCAAATGACAGGAAGTCTCCATGAAGACATTTTAATGGCGGCAGATAGCAACTGAATAGCCTTCTCATACCACATTGAGATGACTGACTTTACCCTGTCAGCATTTGCCTTGGTAAAGAAAAAGAAAACCGCCATTTAACCCAGCCACTAATAAGTACCCTGGACTCTAGAGGCTACCAAAAGTCCAAGTAAACAGTCACCTGTTACATCGTCAGCAGGGGCACGGTCTTCAGAAACTGCACACACTTCCTCTTTCCTGTAACTATACACACACTTGCAGAAAAAGAAATTCTTACCACTTTCTACTTTCCCAAAGATGCATTTTTCAGTAATGGCCAAGGTACTTTACTACCTTTCACCAAAAGGAAGGTTCGTCCCTCTCACACTCTCTCCCATCATTGCCTATGATGAGCACAAGTTGTTGCAAAGTGCTTCTGTAACTTTCGGTTTCTTCCCCACCACAATGTTTAGACTCTTTTATTTATAACAAAATTAATGGCACAGGTAAAGAAAAACTACGTTTACTTAAATCCATTAAAATTATTTTTGGTCAAAGAAACAGAGACAGTAAAAGATACCCCAAAGAACAATTATAAAACTTCCACTGGGCCAAACAACAAAGCATTCCTTTCTCCCCTCACTCCTCCACTCCCTTTAAGACACCTTTATCACATTGTATCAGAATGCTAATTTTAATGAATATCAACAGGAAGGGAAATTCTGGAAAGAGCAAGTCAGTTTTATACCCCTAACAAGATGCTAAGTTAAAAATGATGAAGGATTTCAAACTGTAACTCATTAGCATCTCTTTTCAATAAGAGACTTCATCTTGTCAGCTGGACTTGACCTGCCTGGATACCTTAAACCAGTGGTTCTCACACTTCAGCCTGAATCAGAATCACCTGGAGAGTTTGTCCGAACAGATTGCTGGCTCCATCCCCAGAGTTTGATTCAGTAGGTCTGTGGAAGGATCTAACAATATTCGTTTCTACCAAGTTCCCAGGTGATGCTGATGCTGCTAGTCTGAGGACCACACACTTTGAAAACCACTGCTCTAAATCTAGAGACTCCCTCCCAATTTCTGCGGAAGTTTTCTCTAGAGATCCCAAAAGGGGCCTTAGCAGAAAATAACAAGTTTGGGAGACCTATCTTATGCTTAAACTGTTAAATTGCTCTTTGAAATACTTTATCTGAGGTAAAATAGTTAGAGTTCAGAGAGTAATTCAGTGTTGAGCTGCAGTGTCCGCAGCTTAGACTTCCAGACCCCTTTTTTCCTATTTCACGGAAACAACAACTAGGTGTGCTCCATGCTACATTATAGAGGGAAAATGCCTACTTAACTCTGGGATTGTGAGGGGTTGAGGCCCCACTGCACTTTGATTTAGAGGGGCTTCTCCCCATGAGGTGCAGGGGCTGCTTCACGGTGGTCTCTGGAAGAAGTCCAGTTACTCATTCCCACCATATTTTCACTTCACAATATAAAAAATATAAGGAAAATCCTGATATGTTCAAATTCAACAGATATTGGCCTCACGGTTTTTGAGAACTGGTCTGTGCACGGCTCACCAGATTCCTGGCTAAGGGGGAGGATGGAATGATACTTGTGGAGTCTCAGAATGCCCTGTTTTAGCTGGTTTCCCACCTCCTCCCTATCAAGCCTTTTACACGTAAATTATTAAGAGCAACAAAATCACCTCAGCGTTAACTTTTAAAAAATCCTTTCCAACTATGTCAGATAGTAACGGCAATGAAATGGACACGAAAGGGAAGATGATGGTTGGAGGACATAAACAAATTGAAAGCTCATCTCTAAACAAACAAACAAAAAGACCATACAGAGAAACTAAAAGAAGTATTTTCATTTAACAGCAAAAATGTATTTAACCATGCTCACTACTAAATGTAGAGATGTTAATAATAAACATGGTCCTTGCCATCATGGAGCTTGATTTACTATCCTGCAAGGAAGACTAACAGTGGCAAATATAAGTGTGTGAAGAAGATCAGGAAGAAATTCAAATTGCTACTATGGGAGACACAGACAGGCATGCGGGGGGGGCGGGGGGGGGAGGTATCAACAAAGGCTTCTCAGCAAAGTTGGCCTCCATTAAGCTTAGGCCTGAAGGATAAAGAAGAGTGAACTAGGCAAAGAGGGAGGAGAAACGAGGTACAGAGGAAGAGTGCACTGAGTGTCCCCATATGACTCAAGCACAAGAAGCATGGAAGGTGGGAAAAGAAGCTGGCGAGGTGGGTGAAGACCAGAACACAGAGCTGTGTGTAAGAGCAATGGGAAGCAGGAAGATTACATGGCCACAGCGTGGATCTTCAAAGAACACTCTCTGTAGTGCACTGGTCCCCAGCTGCCGCAGCGTGAGATGAAATGGAGCAGAGTGGAGGAAGGGGTGGCGGGAGAAAATGTATCCACAGTGTTTTCTCAATACTGAACCTTGGCTGTCTGACACACAGGTCACTTAATTTATAGGGACCTCAGTTTTACCATTTGTGAAGTGGGATTAGAATCTTCCCCGTGTACCTCTTAAAGTTACTATGGGGATCTAAAAACCAAGTACCTAAGCAATCCTGTTTGTACATATTACACACTAAAATTTACATCACAGTGGGTGTGACAAGCAGTAAAGAATGTCTAGATTAGAACAAGGAGAATTCTGCAAGATGGCTGGAAAAAAGCAAGTATAGTCCTAGCCATGAACAACTGTAACAAGATGTAACTTTCAAAAGGATACAATAAAACCCAAACAGTTACCTAGAAATAAATCTAAGAAAAGATGTGCAAGAACTTTATGGAAGAAACTTAAAATACCTAAATAGGGCTTCCCTGGTGGCGCAGTGGTTGAGAGTCCGCCTGCCGATGCAGGGGACACGGGTTCGTGCCCCGGTCTGGGAAGATCCCACATGCCGCGGAGCGGCTGGGCCCGTGAGCCATGGCCGCTGAGCCTGCGTGTCTGGAGCCTGTGCTCCGCAGCGGGAGAGGCCACAACAGTGAGAGGCCCACGTACCGCAAAAAAAAAAACAAAAAAAAACTAAATAAATTTAGAAAAATACTGCGCTCAAGAAGAGAACTATGTCAATCCTTCCCCAAATGAAATCAATGAAATTCCAATAAAATCTCCAGAGGATTTTTCACAGGCCTTGACAAGGTAATCCCAAAGTGTGTAATATAGAAATCACACATCAATGATGTTGAATGAATATAGCAAATTGTAGAAGGTTACTCCAATATCATTATATAATACCTTTAAATATACAAAATTGACAGTACATACTGTCAAGGATTCAAACACATACAGAATTGCTGTATAAAAGCACGCATGGGAATGATGAACTTCAAACTTAACCATCAAATTCAGGACGGTAGTTACTGAAGGCAACTGGGTGGTGGATACAAAGATGTTTATTATATTATTCCCTAGTCCTTAAACTCTTCTTCAATATTCCATAAGAAACCAGAATGCCTTTTATTTGAGAGCCATGTTATTACAGGATCTAGCTTAGTAGTTCCCAAACACCAATCCAACAGCTCCCATCAGCCCCACCTGGAGTACCTGTTAAAAACACGGATTACCAGGCTAGGCCAGAATCAGAATTTCCGGGGGGGAGCCACATGAATCTAATGCACAGCCTCATTTGGGAACCCTTGGTAACCAACAGCTATTAATAACTAATCCACCAACAAAATTGGTTCCTATCGGACAATGAGGTATTTAGGGTCTTGAGATTGCCTGATCACTTTCCAATTGATGCAAATGTCTAGAATGCGGACTCTAATTTGAGGGCAAAACCAAGTAAATTTTGAAGTATATCCTTAACTGTGCTTCTCCCCCTGCCCACCGGCCAAGGTCATATATGTAAAAACTAAGAATATCTTATAAAGTAATAGTATCAAATGATTCCAGAGCAGAACATAATGCCTTCATATCTTCTACAGGGAATATGCCATAGTGAAATTCCACTGGAGATGATAAAAATTGCTATTTTTAAGGATAAAGTTGCCAAGTCACAAGTAGGTAGACAGTAATGCCATGCTTCTTTCCTTTCCTGTCCCTCACAATAAAATCATAGCTAAATTTGTCTAGAGAAATACACAGAGCCAAAGGGAAACATAAAGAATAAATTTAGAAAGAAAACAATTTATTACAAGTTAGAGGTATTAGTACCGGGATAACAGTTTTCACAGCCCTGCTCCTAAGAAATAAGATTAACTAGAGACTATGCTGTTAGAACGTATGACATATTCAAGGGCGGACAAATGTAACTTTTCCCCTAATATTTGAAAATTACAACTAAAAACATGGAAAGGAATGATTTTGAGAAACAATACAAATCTGCTAAACGCATCAACATAAAAGGGCTCACTTACCAGGGCTTTCTACTCGCTTATAGTGGTAGGGATTGATGCACACCTCCTTCTGCTTGGAACCAAAAGGAAACTCACAGCATTCCAGTGGTTTTAGTTCATGGTGGCTCTGAAGGTCGGGCCAGCGCCACACACGGCAGTAAATGACGTGAGGCAGCCCCTTCCGGTGGGAAACTTGCAGCCTGCCATCCAGGGAGCGGGGAATGGTGACACAGTTACTGGGCTGCCCCGGACAGCTCAAGGCCTTTTCCAGTTCCTCCATGGCACCTTTCTTTTTCTTCAGTTTTTTCACCAAAGCGTCAACAGCTTTCTCTGCCCATTTTTCTTCTTCATCACCCTGTTTCCACCCAAGAAGTCTCTTCACAGCTGGACTTGTGAAGGAAAACAAACTTGTCACGTTCATGATGGCACCACGTACACTCCTTGTGGATGGAGAAAGAAAGACGTCCCCAAATGTGAAAGAAGAGCAGAAGAGGTTTCACTTTATTTACATAGGATTCTCCTTAGCTTCTTCGTGCTGAGGTCCTGAAAAGTAGAAATCACCATTCCTAGTGTTTTCAAAAGTAACCCAAAGTCAGCACCTAGAAAAGAAAAAAGGGAAAAAGATGTTTAAAATCACCTCTAGCACAAAATCACAATTTATTAAACAATTACCATGGGCCAGATACTATTTTAAGCACTTTTATGTATTACAGTATGCTATGGGCTGAATTATGTCCCCCCCTAAAACTAACGTTGAAGCCCTCACCCCCAGTGTGACTGTATTTGGATATGGGGCCTCTAAGGATGTAATTAACATTAAATGAGGATGGGGCCCTGATCTAATTGGATTGGTGGCCTTATAAGAAGAAGGGAGAGATTTCTCTCTCCCTCCCTACATGTGCACCCACTGAGGAAAGGCCTTCTTCATAGAGAGAAGGCAGCCATCTGCAAACCTGGAAGAGAGCCCTCACCAGAAACCAAACTGGCCGGAGCCTTCATCTTGGACTTCCTAGCCTCCAGAACTGTGAGAAATACATTTTTACTGTTTAAGCCACTCAGTCAGTGGTATTTTGTTACGGCAGCCCAAGCAGACTAACACAGTATTTAATCCTTTAAATAATTCTTTCAACTAGGTAGTACCATCATTGCCATTTTATAGATGAATAAACTGAGATGCAGCTTTAAAAAGGAGTATGTTACTGTTTACATGAGTTCTGAGATAGAAGCAACAGACCCCTTAGTGCAAAAAAAGTTCAAGTTCTCAACAGATATTGTGATGTTTTATATTTAGATTCATTTATAGGCTCTAAGATATATATTTCAAAATACATCTCAATCAACAAAAACTGAAAGCAAAAGGAAAAAATAAAAATGCAATAGTCTTAACATCTATTTTGGTCTGTTCCTCAAGTATGTCTTACGCTATAAAAAAGGTAGTTATATTTACACTATGTAAATGTAGCAACATTTTAGGGTATTTATTCAGTAAACCAGTAAACAAGCCTATGCCTATGGGCTATCAGGCAAATAAGGTAGGAAATTTACCCCCTACTTTTTCAAATTTGCTTTTTATTTACATGAAAGGAATGAAGCACGTGAACACATACTGTACCAAATACTTTTGTCAAGTTGTCTCATTTAAACTTTCTAGTTACTCTTCACCAGATAAAAACACAAACGGTGAAAAAGATTAAAGATGATAACTTGGTGGCTAAGATTCAGTAGCAGGTATCAAACCAGCCTCCTCCCCAAAGTAACTATAAAAGCTGAATAAAATACAAATGAACAAATCAGGGGGAAAACCCCCCAACTTTTTAAATGTATCAAAGAGCAACCAAAGTACGCAGGACATGAGGGGCCAAGATGCTGGAGAGATGTGAAAAGCAATGAAATAATAAGCTGAACACTCTTCATTGCTTTTCTTCTCAAGGCATTTAGTTGCCAATGCCTGTGCTGTGAGTAGCCAAGCAGAAAGAGGCTAAAGAACCAAACAGAGATTTCAGTAGTCTCATAGTGCTGAGGAGACGAAAAAAAAAGAAAAAAGAAAAATGGAGTTGAGGGCCTGGTAAACATACCAGACTTTCAGTTGAGACCCCTGAAGAGGTATGCCCTAGTGTGCAAGGGTAAAACTGAAATGGACCAGTGTTTACAAACACTGAAACACAGCCTAGAATCATCTTAATAGAATCATCTTAATACTAGACTGGAACAAGATGATGGGAAAAGAGGAGAGAAAAACTGTGAGAGAGGAAATATTTGTAGATACTGGCCAAAGACTTTCCAAAAGTGACAACAGATGTCTAGCCACAGATTCATGAAGGCCTACAAATCCAAAGAAGGAGAGATGGAAAGGTATCCACAAGTTTTAATGCGTCATATCACAGTATAATTGCTGAAACCCTACCACAAAAGTCTTTAAAAAGACACAATACTTTCAAAATGAGTACAATAAGGCTGACAGCTGACATTTCAACAGAAACAATGGAAACCAGATGACAGTGAAATGACATCTTTAGCCTACAAATAAAAAGCTGGAAACTCAGAATTCTATACTTAGTGGAGAAAAATCATTCAAAATGACTGTGAAATAAATATGCTCTCCAACAAACAAAATCTGAGAGAACTGGCTTCCAGCAGGAATTTTCAGGCACAAGGGAAAAGCAAGGAACTGCAGGAAAGAACGAAGAGCTCCAAAAGGGTACTGACTTTACAGAACAATTATAGGAATGTCCTGTGGTGTTTAAAATACAGAATTAAAATGCATAACAAATAAAGCAGAAGGGGTAAATGAAGTCAGATTTCTAAGGTCCTTGTCTACCCAGGTTGTGGTAAAGCATTAAAGTATTGTTGATATGTTATGAATTCATGTCATAATAAAGCAACAACTGAAAGAATTTAAAAACCATAAAAAGGTAATAGAGGAGTTAAAAATATGGAATTATTTTTTAAAATATGTTTAATCCAAAATAACTTAAGAAAAAGGAAAAAAGAGCACATAATAGATGGGAAAAATAGAAAACAGTAAGATTCACAGCTAATCCTCAAAGTCTCAAGAATTACTTAAATATCAAGAGACTAAATTTGCCAAGCAAAAGACTGGGGTAGGGGTGGAGACACCACTTAACTATACTGTACTTATAAGAGACACATATCGTCGAATATAAAGACAGAGAATGGCCAAAAGAAAAAAAAATATGGAAAGAAATATACTATTCATATTCTAACCAAAAAAGCTCACACAGCTATCATATCAGGCAAGAGAAGCTGTAAAGTAAGAAGCATCACCAAGGATAAAAGAGGGACATTTCATAATGTTAAAAGAGTTGATCCACCACAAATACATCACAATCCCAATTTTTTATCCAAGTAATCACAGTTTTAAAACACATAAAGCAGAAACCGACAGAATTAAAATGACTAACAATCTTAGTGGGAGATTAACACAGTAAATGACTAAACAAGTAAACAGAAATCAACAGATATAGAAGATTAACAGCATGTTTAAAAACTTGACTCAATTCATGTATGCACCCAACAACTATAACATACGTAATACTTTCAAAAACACATGGAATGCTTATCCAAACTGACCATATAATGAGCCATTAAGCAAATCTCAACACATATCAAAGGAATAAAACCATACAGAATATGTCCTTTGATCATAATATAACTAAGAATAAATGCCAAAAGTATTGTTATTGAAAATAATTACACTTTTAAATAATGCATGGGTCAAAAAAGAAACTACAGGAGAAATTAGAAAATATTTTAAACTGAATGATTATAAAAATATGACACATCAAAACTTGTAAGATGTAGCTCAATCCATGCTTAGCAGGAAATGGGTTGTCTTAAATGCATATATTAGAAAAGAAAAAAAGCTGAAAACTAATTTTCTATGTATCTATCAAAAGAAAAAAAAAGGAACAGCAAATTAAACCTAAAGACAGTAAAAGGAAATGAGAGCAAAAATTATATATATACAAGAGAGAAAACCTATAAAATCAAAGTTGGCTCTTTGAAAATACGAATAAAATCAGATATTCCTCTAAAAAAACCTATAAATCAATAAAAGAGAAGGCACAAATTACCAATAACAGGAATAAAAGGGGGAAATCATTACTGATCCTCAGAACTCAAAGGGATAATAATTATGAACAGCTATCATAGCAAACTGTGCGTGTCTATAGCTACTTTGTGGTATAGACATACAGCTGTGCATGTCTATAGCTACTTCTTCACTAGAGGAAAATGACTCAGGAATTCTATCTTACTGTCTTCCTAGCTTTGGAACCTAGCCCTGTAGCTGGCACATATCAGAGTCTCAATAAATGTTTGATGAATGATTTAGCTCCCTGAAGGAATCAGAAGGCCAAGTGTGGAGCTTTACTTATTCAACAGGCTGTAGCGGGTCCGTTGTTTCCTTTTGTAAAGTAAAGAGTTTTACCAGTGCTTTGAAGCTGGCGTTACTTTCGTTGAACAGAAAAAGAGAAAATAAAACTATGCTACCATCAAAAGTCACACTTGGTCAGAGTGTACCTCCTGAAATGATCATTTACTTTTAACTAAAGGTTAATTGTGCCAAAGAACAAGAAAGACAACTTCTTTTCCTTGTCCTCTAGCAACAATTTATACAAGGAATACATTTCTTCTTATTCTGTATGTCCTTTTCTTCAACTCCAAAAACTGCTTTTTTATATTTTGGTCAATGGTTTTCAAATAGAGGGGGTGAGTTTATATCAAAATCACCTGGGGCTGTTTCAAACTCTAGCACTGATGGGTTTGTTATAGAAGGTAAGTATGTGGGGAGTTGGGGAGATTAAGGACCATCATTGCAGACCTTTGCTTTAACTGCTCAAAGTGACATTCATTCAGCAAAGCTGCACTGAGTGCCTGCTAAGTACCTACGGTATCCACAGAGGATGGAAGCAAAGATGTCTCCATCCTGAAGAGCCAGTGTGTAAACAGTGAACTCTCTTGAAGCAAACTGGTTCCCCTGCACGCCAAGCTAAAGGACTGTACTGCAGAGTCTTGGGTCAAGTGCAGACCTCAGCAGGAAGCAATGCCAGGACTGTAGCAAGGTGAACCCTGAGTGCAGGACTAGAAGAGGCGGCCCATGTACCATGCATTTGCCCACCCTGAACCAACAATAACACTGTGTGCAAAAGCTATACGACAGGTATAAACGATAACGAATAAAAGCAGAAAAGGAGAGAACAGTTAATTCCAGGGATTTCAGGAAGTTTTCCCAAAGAAGAACTATCAGACAAGCATTAAAGGATGAGCAGAATTTTGCAAAACAACAGAGCTAATATTCTGAGTGATCGTTACTTGATAGACACTGTTCCAAGCACTTTATATCTACTAACTAGTTTAATATTTGTGACAAACCCTCTTTAGTGAACACTCTTATTTTCCTCATTTTACAGGTAAGGAAAGTGAAATATACAATAGAAAAGTTAAATAACTTGTCCGAGGTTTCATGCGCACAGTTGTAAGTGGTGGGGCCAGAGTGAACCTATGTTGTCTGGCTCTAGAGCCTCAACTTTTAAACCACTTTTGTAAATTACTTGTTCTCACCAACATCAGAGAAATGCTAGGGTTCACGGTTGCTGTAGACGATACAAGGCTGATAAAGGCAGGGCAAGACTGTGAAGGGCCTGTCACACATCGTATCCTGTGGACAAATGGAAGGCTTTAAATCAGGGCATCAGTGTGATTAGATTTATGTTTTAGAAAGACAGCTAAGGTGATATCCTCAATACAAAAGGCTTCTCCGCACAGGGAACAAAAAATGAAAAAAAAAACCCTACGTTCTCCAAACACCACAGGGCCAGTTGGGGGTTCTGATGACACTAAAAACTTTAAAGTGACAAGATCACAAACTCTTGCATATAAATGTGCATATGAAACAAAATACAGGCTGATGACTGATTTTTGCCTACTTGAGTTAAGCATTTTTTTATATTCAAGTCAAACAAGTAACCTACCTCCCATCAGGAACTCAAACGTGTCCATGACACTATGGCCTTGGCAAGGCAACTCATTCTTTTTCTGCCCCTTTTGGTACTTCCTGCTTTAGTTTATGTCAAAAGCTAAGTGGCGTTATCAGTTTAAAGTACAAAATAAAAACATGAGTCAGCAAACAGAGATTTCCTTCCCTCTTCTCCAAATACAAACATTTCAAAATGACAAAGAAGCAAAAGCATTCATCTGGTAAAGAACCCCCTAGAAGCCTTAAAAAATAGGGAGATCTTTGTTCCGGCAACTTCACTTCTAGAAATTTACTCTAAGGAAACACTCTGCACTGGAAAGGTAAAAAAGTTTTTGCATAATGATTTTCATTAGAGCATTCTTTATTATAAGGAAAAAAAGAAGTATCTAAAAGTTGGAAAATAAGTAAGATGTAGTATAATCCACTCAATGGGATATTATGTAACCCTTAAAAAATTATGTTCATAAAAATAACTGGGAAAACACCTTAAGAAGAATGTAAAATGGTATATACAGCATGAACAACTATGTAAATATACCAAAATAACGGTATACATAACATGAACAACTATGTAAATATACCAAAGCATGTAACGGTGGCTGGGTCTGGAAGGGTAATAATCTCTCTCTCTCTCCCCTACTTGTTAAAACTTTTCAAACATTCTTTAATAAAAAACTGTTACTTTGAAAATTTTTAAAAGCCTCTATACACAAATATTTGCAAATTACACACAAAAAAACAAAACAAATCAAAACCTCAATTCATTAACTCAAGACACATACAAAGTCTACTTATAAATCAGGTTGCATTTACAATGTGACCCGATTTGGGAAGTAATAAAAATGCAGTTTAGGGCTTCCCTGGTGGCGCAGTGGTTGAGAGTCCGCCTGCCGATACAGGGGACACGGGTTCGTGCCCCGTTCCGGGAAGATCCCACATGCCGCGGAGCGGCTGGGCCCGTGAGCCGTGGCCGCTGAGCCTGCGCTCCGCAACGGGAGAGGCCACAACAGTGAGAGGCCCGCGTACCGCAAAAAAAAAAAAAAAAAAAAATGCAGGTTAAAACAGGGTTCTAAAGTCAGGCCCTTTCCCTATGGAGTCTCGCCCACGGGAAGGATTTCTATTAGCAATGCCGGAACCAAATGAGAAGAATACTTATAATGCTCCTTTCAACATGGCTCTTGAATTCTGCAGCTTATGTGGTATTCCTTAATGTTAAAAGGAAAAAAGGAAGAAGTTGTAAAATAACCTTTAACTGCTGTGAGACTCGCTCTATACTGAAAGAAAACCTCATTAGCCAATTGCACAACAACGGCATTTTCTTCATCTTCATCTAGCAAAGAAACATGTAATTATCCAACTGTGTGAATATCAACAAAATACACTCTCTGCCATGCCTCAGATCCCAGATTCCCACTGAAAGTTTTAAAAGGAAATTATTCTAATTTGTATCTGAAGCACAATAAAAAGGCGGGAGGGGGGAGTTGCCAAGTGCTACAAACCAAGTACCTTTAACAGAAGGAGGAGGAGAGGAGACAGACAATGGCCAGTCGCCCTCTACAGCTTCAGACCAGTGCTGTTACAGTTCCTGCACTGGCACGCAATTCAGTGAACTAGACAAAACGACTGATTCCTTTAAATACTGAGGGAATAATGAAATGATTCAATAAAATCAGCATGAAATACAGGCTCCAAAAAAGTGACTGGGGGGAAAAACATCAAAGACTCCCTGCTAGTACCTTAAAAAAAAAGGAGATAAATGGTCTACCGTCAATGAAGCAAGCAACTCTCCCCCACCCCCGACTTCTTGTTCTTTGGTTCATTACTGCCTTAACTCTAATGGTAAAACATCAAGGCATAAAGATCAAAAGAATCAAGGAACTAAACGCAGGGGTATTGATTAACTTCGCTTTGGAACTGTGTAACCGTTGGATGTGTTACTTAAGAAAAACGAAAACTTTACAAAAATTATCTTTCTGTAAAAAACTGCCTGATCCATTTTGCGGGGGAAACAAGTATTTCCAAGTAACTAAATAAACTGTATGCATATTTCCTGACTTACACCACTAGCTCTTCTTAAACAGATGATCTTGTGAAGAAACAGAAAAAGTAAGACTCTAGCTCCTAAAGAAGAGCTACTGTGCGGCTTTAGAGAAATCACGAGCACACTATATGATTTCTGTAGTTCGGTAGTTGTATCTAAATTATTTCACCAAATACCTCACCAGAATGCCATGGAGGTGTAAAGTACATCAGAGGTGTGTTGTATAAAGTGACTGGCGGCAATATTAATTAGTTCTGTGCAAAGGTATGTGTCATCTAGCCTAACATCCGATTTCAGATAGGATTCAAGGCCTGATGAGAACTCTTGCCTCCCCCGAGATGCTTATCTAAATTAAAACATCAAAAAGAGTCAGAAACTTAACATACCAGGGGAAACAGGGGAAAAAAAGAGTTAAAATTTGCTACGCAAGTATAATGCCATCACAATGAAAATAAAAACGGAGATGGGTTTTCTCCAGCTATTTCAGTCTCAGAAAATATCCCAAAGCAACGATGGTCTGTGATTCTGTGATGTCGTTTCAACAAATAACCTGTTCAAATGTTTCCATTCCCCGGTTACTGCAATTAGGAACTCATTTGGCTTTGAGATACTTGTCTTGAAGGAGAAAACAGGTGAAGTCCCTCTGCATTTCCTTTTCCTGTTTTAAACTAGCAGTTAGCCCTGGACCTTCACTCAACGTTTCTCAATTTCAAACGGGTCAAATGTAGCTAAATAAAGCTCACCACTAACCAAAACAAAGGGGAAAAAAAAAATCCTAGAACAAGAAGGAAGTGAGGATGAATAAAACCTCTCTCCATTTCTTTTACAGACTTGAAAGCGCTTTTTAAACTACCTACTTCTTTGCTGAGAAGTTGGGCTAACAGGAACTCTCCTCTGATTGAGTCCTCAGAAAAAGAAAATATATTTAAACCAAGTCCCTACACAAGACAGCGATACGAAGATCCACTGGCGGGTAGGGACAGATTGGGAGTCTGGGATTGACATGTACAGACTGCAGTGTTTAAAATGGATAACCTACAAGGACCTAACTGTATTGCAGAGGGAACTGTGCTCAATATTCTGTAATAACCTAAATGGGAAAGGAATTTGAAAAAAAATTTAAAAATTAGAAAACATTTTTTAAATAATACTTTTTACAAAAAAAAAAAAGATCCACTGGCAATCGCAGAATTCTGCTGGTCTTACAGCAAAGTCCTGCCGTCACAAACATTCAGAAGGCGGACTTCACTGTTCTGAGCCTCTTACTATAAAGCCTTGTTTCGGTTACTTCCAAACATTTCCCAACTTTCCAAATGTCAGTTTGATGACACAGAATAGCTAGTTTGCCTCTTTTTCATTAAAAAATTGTTTTCAAGGTTAATTTTCCAAGTCTGGAGAAACTAGGGGGTGAAGGTGGAAGAGTGGACCAGCTGTTGAAAGCTATTTTGCATAATGAAGTCACGCAGGTGCCGGTGCCTTTAAAACACAGGCACTAACAGCCCAGCCGGTCTACCAGTCTCTCAGGTGTGACCTGAGGGACATGCTGGCAAGGGCTGCCGTGATGTGGTCTCTCAACAGTGTTAAGTGAGTAGGAATCTTAGGAATCAAAAAGAAGCGCTCACCACCTACCAGTTGGAAGTTCATCGTGAGCGGTGACATTTCGACCAAAAGCAGCATCCCCTTGATGACAATGAAGCAAGGAATTTAGGGATGTCGCACTTAGATGCGTCTCTAAGGACAGGGCCGTAGTTTATGCGTTTAGTTGCACCAAGTATGCTATTTAATATATGTTCGTTGTGTTAGAAAATTCTTCAAGACAAGAACTCTTTCTGGTTCTGCTCTGCATACACAAGTGCTTCCATCCTGACAAATTCTGGCTGCTGACAGGGCACCTGGTCAATTTTTCTTAGCCACAGAGCTTCCCTTATAGAGTAACAAGTGTCAGTTCTGTTCTGTTTCACGAGACGATTACTTGTTTAGTTAAAGTAGACTGGAGACACTTAAAAGTTTTCTTGCTGTCCTCAGCGTCAACAAACAAGCTTGGCTTATTGCTACATCTCCTTACCACTTCTCTAGAAGTTGTATAACATTCCTTAATCCCCCTGAATCCCTGTTCTCGAATTCACGCTTGTAATGGAAAGCTGTCCTTCAGCACGTGGTAGCCTTTCAAGATATCCAGGTCCTAAAGGCCTCACTCTGATAAATCTCGTCTGCAGTCACCTCAACTCAAAAATTGTATAGACTCATTTGGCTCGCAAGTGCTTACTCCTCAAACACTGGGAACTGCAGAGCAGGGACATTTGCAAGTTCAACTGTACAGGCTATAAGCGGAAAAAGTATACAGTCGTCTCTTAGAAAAAACTCTTCGCTTTGAGTCATTGTTATCGTAGTGTAGCAACTTTACTGATTGCAAAGCATGCTAAATGCGGTAAATTCCCATAAGCGACCAGTGAGGAATGATTCAATCGTTAACAAATGAAATTATTTTAATTGAGCTATTACCTTATGCAAGGATTATATTGGTCGTTTTTACAAACACGATCGTATTGACTTCTTATAGCAATCTTTCAAGATGTATAGCATTCTCTCAGTTTTAGTAATAAACCTAAGGATCAGAGGTTAAGTAACTGTTTCAAGATCATATTCTAGTAAGTGGCAGATTTACACTTGAAACCAGAACAGATACTAAAGTCTATGAATCAGGTTAAGAAAAAAAAAAAAAAATCGGTAATTCAAATGCCAAATTCACAAATGAAAATGGAATAGGCCGAAGGGCGGAAAAAAACTGTCCCTTTTATTTAAAAAAGAAAAATACTCTGCTGTATTTCATTTTTTGGAACATCTCTCCTTCTCCACTGATCTGGCAGGTGTTATTTATGACAACAAACACGCACATCTGTAGGGGTGAGCTGACACCCACAAGGCAGGACAGCCTGAACCCTCTCCCTATATTTAGATCCTCCAGCTCCGGGCTTAATTGAATAATTTAATCAGGACCCTCTAGAAGGGAAACACATCCATATTCATCACAGGCATCAAAGGAAACATCTTTACAAGTTATATCCTTTTACAAACCAACATGTGGTCTCACGCCATTCTCCCAATTGTTGAACTCCTCCTCTGGGAAGAGCATGGAATTTTCTTTCTTTTTATCACTTGAAAAAATCACTTCCCTCCTAATTCAGTAAAACTGGGTGGAGGCCACTTCCTCCACAGGTGAGAGAAATAAAACTTGTTGCTCTGTCATTGTCAGGAATTTTAAAGTGAACCATTTATTTTATGTGCTTTCCAAATGGAAACAAAAGGCAGGCGAAATCTAGAGTAAGCAATCAGGGCAGTCTCCAGGCTTTCAAATAAGACCCCCACCATGTTTCTGTCATTTTGAGATGCTTCTAAATGAGAGAGCAGGAGCCCTTCACTTGGAATGAAAGAAGATAGGTCTGAAGAGCAGCTTTCCACTTAGCAGCTGCTCTCTGAACAAAACACCTCTCTGAGCCTCAATTTGCTCTTCCATGAAATTTTGATTCCACCACCTACCCCCCGCTGGGCTGGCATCAGCCTTAAATAGGGACACGTAAAGTTGATTTGAAAATTATAACATGCTGAAAAATGTAACATATTTACAGAGCTGGTTCACAATAAGCTAATTCTAATATTTTGTTTATACAAAAAAAACAAAGTTTGTGTCCTAGCTTTTGTCTGTCCAGTGAAGTTCTAACTTTGTACAAAAAAAGGAAAGAAAACGATAAAAAGAAAGGCTGATAACCACTACAGTCATTCGACTCATTCGACAAACACCCACAACATGCCAGTCACTATTCTAAGCACTGGGACACAGGGCTGAACAAGAGACAGAAACAGCTTTTTCTCCTTTTAAAAACGATCATGCCTTCATGAGACCTACATTCTTGTGGTCAGGGAAGGCCTCACTGAGAAGGTGATATTCCAACAGAAGCCTGAAAAGGTGAGGGACGGAGCCACGTGGATATCTAGGGAAGCACGTCGCAAGCAGAGGGGGAGCAACGGCAGAGGCCAAGAGGCAAGAATATGCCTGAAATGTTCCAGGGGCAGCAAGGAGTCCAATGTGACTGGGATGGAGAGAGCGAGGGGAGGGGAGATCGAAGCAGACAGACAGGAACGCCGCAAGGATTCTGTAGCTCTCCCTCTGAACTGAGACGAGAACCGCTGCGAGCTGGGAGCAGAGATGCCAACGTGATCTGACTTCTAGCTTAACAGGCTGACTATGGTATGGCTGGGCTGAGAACTGTCTGAAGGCATGGAAGGAGGAGGAGTGATAGTAGTGGGAAGGAGGAAAGAGACCAGCTACGAAGCTATGGCAATTGTTACAGCTCAAGACGGTAAAGGTTTAGGGGCTTCCCTGGTGGCGCAGTGGTTGAGAGTCCGCCTGCCAATGCAGGGGACGCGGGTTCGTGTCCCGGTCCGGGAAGATCCCACATGCCGCGGAGCGGCTGGGCCCGTGAGCCATGGCCGCTGAGCCTGCGCATCCAGAGCCTGTGCTCCACAACAGGAGAGGCCACAGCAGTGAGAGGCCCACGTACCGCAAAAAAAAAAAAAAAAAAAAAAAAAAAGATGATAAAGGTTTGGATCAGCCCAGTAGAAGTGGTCAGATCCCAGCTACTGCATATTCTGAAGGTAAGCTATGAACAAATAACACTTCATTGCTTAAGTAAATGAGGAAAATAATTAACCATAAAGTTGGTGAAATCTGTTTAATTTTTAGAAGTGCAAAATCCCATATTATGGGCCTATGAGACTGAGTACCTGAGCTGGGGTCAAAGGTCACTGGAGAAGTAGACGGAGAATGATCATAGGAGCAGCAGGAAGGGAATAAAGACACTAAAATCCTGTAGGAATTAGGGTAGAGGGTGGGGAGTGAGGCAGTGAGTGAGTAACAAGGAGGGGAAGTGTGGTATAACCTGACAGGATGGTCAAAGGTGGGTGTTTTCATGGAGGATGGTGGGAGAATGGTCTGGAGGAGACAATTAGGAGGCCCCTACCTCCAGCAGGCCCGGTGGTATGAGGGTGATGAGAGAAAACAGCCGCAGAAACAGCTACAAGGGAAGCAGTATCCTCAGATGCGTTTGATCTGTGTTCAAGATCATCCATGTTCCACATAACCCAGGTATCTAACAATAATGGAACGATTAAATAAATTATAGTACATCCGACAATGATGTAACTGTCAAAAAAAAGGTGGGGGGGAGGACAGCCTTTCATGTCTAACATGGAAAGAAAACCATACTGTAACTGTTCAGTTAAAAAAAGCTAGAGAACCATACACACAGTACAATCCCATTTTAAAAACACAAATAGAAACGAAACCTGCACATGTATAATATATGCACACCTTTAAAAGCCTGGAAGGAAATAAACAAATCTGAACAAGTGGTTGCCTTTAGGAGTGAGCTGGCAGGAGGGGAGTTCAGGAAAGCAGACCATTTTTATTTACAACCAATTACGGTTTTCAATTTTAAGACTCTAACAATAAAAACAAATAAAAACTGAAAGTAGGTAAGAGATTTATTCTACACGGCTCCAGGAGACAGTATTATGACCAACAGGTGACAAGATTTATCGTTTGACGAAGGAGAAAATAATAGAAAGTGTCTCTGCCCAGAATGGAATTATCACTGAACTAGGATTTTCAGAGAAATGTATTCCAATGTATGGGGTTGGGACATATGACCTAATGCTGGGTGAATATGATATGGGTGGGAATGTACTTTTTTATTATACAATTCAGCCACATGATCAAAAAATTCAATTTTACAAAATGGCATATTATAACAAAAAATTCAGTTTCCTCTCCGTTCTAGTTCCTAGTCCCCTTTCCATTAACAATTCAAATCTCCTTCCAATTTTTCAGGGCATGAATTTCTTACCAAAGAAATGTTTTGTATTACTCAAATATCTCAAGAGCAATTTGGTCCTGTCCCTTTTCCAGTATGTAAATCTGTTACCTGGAAGAATAAAATGACTTCTCAAAATCAAAGTTTACATAACCACCGAAACAAACATTGAGATCAGCCAGATTTCACTCTCCTCCATGATCAATGACATCCTGTTCTCAATCTGCCAAAAACGAAGCTGGACTTACATTCGCTTGGCCACCTCAGAGGAGGAATTTGAACAAAGAGCAGCAGCCCTCTTCCAGAACAGTGAGAGCTCCCTCCAACTGAGAGTGAAAAGCAGCAGATGCTCCGTCTTTCACTGGGTTAGGGAAACCACGCTGCGGATACAAGCAAGCATCACCTGGAGAATTAGGTGAGACCAGCACCACCGATCTAGGTCTCTTCTGCCTCAGATCACTTGTTCAGTCCAGTTTCTATCCATTAACCTCCCCTCAGTGAAGTTACTGACCAATCGAGATGGAAAAACCTAATAAACAGAGTGCCCTTAGAAGGCTTCAGAACACAAGTTCTCCTCCTTTGTACGTTCAACTACTAAGAGGCGTTAGTCTCCACCAATTCACTATTTAACTGAACAGTACTTTAAGTGCTTATCCCCAACACAAAGGTGCAGTAGGAAGAAAATGGGTATGAAACAGTTCCCAGCATCACCCTGCTCACCGTTATGGGGGGCGGGGGGTTGAAGAACCACATTATCAGGTTGATCGTGATAGAGTCACAGGACGTGTTCAGGCTGTTTATCTAAGGGACAGAGGCCAAAAACCGGTGCCATTTCTTTACCACAACTACATCTCCTGTGCATCTGGGGCTTTGTGCTGCCTACCCTGACGTGGAAATCCAAACGAGTCCAGCTGACTGTCAACCACTTGCATCAGTGGGGACGAACCACAGAATGGATAATCCAAAGCAGCCTTAATAAAACGTAACCATTGCTTTTCGAATATGTATTATGCTTTTATCAAAGAACGCTTTTAATTCCTTACCACATGTTGCTTACACTAACCATAAAACTGTTATATACTCTGAGAATGTAGTAAATTCTAAAGAAATGCCTGCTCAAGATTCAAATACTGCTGTGGAAAATCTATACGTGGATGACAGAGACTTAACTGTAATGGTTTTATTATGTTATAAAAACTTAAAAACATATTTTGTCACATAAATCACTCTATCCTCCTCTGGAAATTCATTCTATTGGCAACAGTCTTTACAGAACGTCTGAAACACCCCAGTTTGAGGACTCCATAAACTCTCAGCTTCATCACCACCCACTTCAAAGGGAGAGAGGGCTGTCACGCAGGTGGCTCTATGGGAGACATCACACAAGAGTGTATCCATGGTCTCTTGTCAGTTTCCAACACAGCTCAAGTATTCAGAGGGAATAAAAAATCATTCTCATATCGTCATCATCATCACCATCACCACCACAATGAAACACCAAACACTGTGCTGAGCACTTTATACCTATTCCCTCTCTTTAATCCTTATGGGAGTCCTGTGATGTAGAGACTATTTTAGAGATGATGAAACCGTGGTGCAGAAAGGTTAAGGGCTTGCCAAGGCAACCCCTCCACCACCCTGCTTCTCCTAAATAACCTCCTCCTTTGTCTCATGCATAAAGTAGAGGGACTGACAAGCAAGGATGTGCTTATGGTTTTACTTTAATCCCCCTGGTTCCTTCTCTCCCCAACTTATTTTTGTTTTCGTTGTTGCTTTCCTTCTTGGCATCTTGCCACTTTCCTAGAACATGAAAAAACCAAGAGTTTTATCAGGGCAGCGATGACAAAATTAAATTCATTTTCATCTAAACAGCCTAGAATAGGGATAAGTAGTTGTAAGCGATAACTGAACAAAGACACAAGGAAATTGGCACCATTACCTCACACCAACAGCCCACGTATGTGTTCAACTCTTAATACTCTTTTCTTATGATGAAGCTGTGGAATATTAAACTCCTGTTAAGAAATTAATTTTCTTTACATTGTTCTTTTTTTAAAATCTAGTTTATTTTTACCAGTTACTGTGTAGTGGTTTAAAAAAAAAAAAAGACGTATAGACTGTATTTTCTTATCCATTCCTAAAAGGGAGACACTTGCGCCGCCTCAAACTCCTCCTTTATAAATGATGCTGTAAGAAACAGCAGTTTAAAAAGTAAGATTTTAGTAGATAGCCTTTGTTAAGATGGGAAATTTTCCTTTTATTCTGGTTCTCTCAGAGATGGATTGATTGATTGCTTTACTGGGTTTATTTTTTTAATGTTTTTTTTTCCCGTTTTACTGATCGTTCTTAGTATCCTTTACTGAAAACGTAAGCAAAACAGAACAAAAATTACTGGCTTATTTTTTTGCGTGTGAATTAATACTGTCCCATTCAAGCAAATGTACAGATGGAAAATAACTGAAGGACTCTTTCAAGTATATTTTATTATAGGTAAAATATTAAAATGTTCATTTTTAACGGCTCATACACAGCTGGCAGTCACAATCCTCTCTACAGATAAGGGCAAAATACAGTGCTCTTGACTCTAGAGGATGTGGGAGAGGGGATAACACAGCAAACAGCATACGGGTGTGGCAGAAACAGCCATCTGTGACACGACCACTTCAGTATCCTATCTGCCTTCCAGTCCCCTTCCTTATCCCCTATTCCAGGGTTTCTCAACCTCGGCATTACAGGACATTTGGCAGCAACCTTGCAGGCGGAAACAGCCCTGCCCTCCCCCCCAGCTGTGACACCCAAACACTCCTCCAGACTCTGCCGGATAACCTCCGCCAACACTCTTCTCTCCTTTTCTCTTTGTGCTCTTGGTGCCCCAGGTCGCAACAGCTTTATTTATTAGCTCTACTTCTAGGACACAAGGAATTGCTGACTCCTTCAAGAAGGGAAAAGCGAAAGCTCTCAAACACACATATCCTTTCTTTCTATCTCTTCTCTCCTCAAATTAAAAAAGGGGGAGCAAAAGTTAACCCTCAGAACTACCTGGGTCGTCTGGAGCACCTAGAAAAGGTATCACCTGGCACCAAGTGCTGCTGGATATCAAAGACATAGTTCATATTCACAACAGACCTACAGCATACCACACGTCCTACTTCCCGACATGATTTTAAACACATCAAAATGAAAAAATTCACTCATCACTACCATGTGTCAAGCCGACAGTTCTCAATGCTGTTGTACATTAGACTCACCTGTGGTGCTTCTTTAAAAGCTCCCCAACCGAAACCCTGGAATCAGAGCCCCCCCAGGGGCGGGCCCTGGCATTTCTGCGGTGGTTGTCATTCACAGGATTCTGATGTGCGAAGTGAGAACCACTGTGCTAACATCAAGATCGTAAAGATACTGTCCACATACCCTCAAGGAACTCAGTCTAAAGAATGAATAAGATAACTGTAATAAAAGCTATTAAAACAGAAGCTGCATTAGACAAGCACGTTTGCATTTTTCCTCAAAGTTACAATCTCAGTGCAAATCCTACATTTATGACCCCTTATCCCAACTTTATCAAGCTCTGTAAGAGACACTATGAACAGAAATATACGTAGAGATGCTCAAAAACTTGCTGAAAGAATCCACTAAGCTGGAGGTGGGCACAGTGCAGGAGCTCTACCAACTACATTAGATTTCTTTCCTAATCCCTTGATTCTGAAAGGCTATCCCAATTACTGAAGAAATATACTCAAAATAAGACGCTATAACATGAATAACGATGGCTTGTTATTTAGCTTTTCATATAATCATAGTCTCCTCTTACCAGTAAGATTGCTTCTGCACAGCAAAAACTGACTTAGATGTTTCTCTCTCCCTCCCCGAAACAAGAGCCCAGCACTGGATGCATGAAACATTTGCTGAATTGATTAATATTGGCTCAACAAAAAGCAGAACTGCTCAGTGAGGATGCACCGATTTTAATGGAGGCTTTCCTGGAATACAGATCAACATCTCAGCCTGCACAGTATGACAAGACAGAACTCTTCAGTGTTTCCATGCAAATAAATGCTATAAATACAGCTTGGATGCCAATCATTTCAAGGGTAATCAAATTAATTTTGCTCACAGTTTAACAGAAGGCCATTTGAAACCAATCAAACGTTCTCTCGTTCTCTCGAGCTTGAAGAAACTGAATAGAAGTCCTGAGCACACAAACATGAACACTGGGAAAATAAAGAGGTTGTTATTAATTATGCAGACTGCAAAGCCAGCAACGGACACAAAGCAAAACAGGAAGCCATAACAGATGGGATGGCAAGCTACGTACAGGCAGCTGTGCTGAGCTGTCACAGGGCTAAAGGTGTAATTCCTAAAGCAACACTCACTGTAGCATTACCACTCCCTTCCACACAAAGCTACCCATAAAATTAGGGACCCTTTTTGATAAAATTAAGACTCGTGTTGCCGGCATTCATCCTCCCTCCCCAACTTTGCTTAATGAGTTTGAAGGATGGCTCTGACCAATGCATACCAGTTCCGGCCCCCTACTCCCAGGCACCGTCCTCTGAAAGGACTTAATGAAAGAAGAGGCGGGGGTAACTGGCCTGTGGCTGAAATTCGTGGTAAGACTGTGGGTGAAATTCAAAAGCCTTTTTTTTTCCCCCAACTCTGAAATATTTGCAGATCACTTAAGAGAGAGGAGATGGTGGGTCAGAAGATGCTGCTGAATCCTCTTCTGTCGAGTGGCCAGGTAAAAACTCAAGGCTGAGGTAAGACTGAGTGTACTTCGGTTAGGTAAGGACCCTACCAATAACCACCTTACGGGCAGCACATGAGAAGCCTTTCTTACGCCCATGACCTTAACTATTACCCTTAAGTGACAATCTGGGAAATCAAATGCTAATGCCTAACTTCAAATTTTCTTCACTTTATAAGAGGTTTTACTATGTGGGAGAACTTCTTATTTCAATACCTTATGAACCAGTCTAGCTCAATAAGAAAAACCATGTTCTAAGGCCATCACTGTGTCTCATATGAATAAGAAAACGCCACTACAAATCAAATCTAATACTGCAACTCAGGTGGGAGAGCAAGAGGCCCATTTCGATGTGCTCTATGGAGCACTGGTATCCTTAAAAGTTCACTGATAGGTTGGGAGTCCGCCTGCTGGTGCAGGGGACGCGGGTTCGTGCCCCGGTCCGGGAGGATCCCGCATGCCGCGGAGCGGCTGGGCCCGTGAGCCATGGCCGCTGAGCCTGCGCGTCCGGAGCCTGTGCTCCGCGGCGGGAGAGGCCACGGCAGTGAGAGGCCCGCATACCGCAAAAAAAAAAAAAAGAAAAAGTTCACCCATCATGCCAGCTGGTTGAGAACCTGCATAGAACTGAGAGCCCCTAAAGCGCTGGGAACACCTCACATTCCAATGAGGAGACTCCTAGCCCAATGTCATGAGGGTAGTGGGGCAACATCAAGGATATGGGATGGAGATGGCCTGTCTCTTATAACTCCAGCTTACATTCATTGTGTACCTCCTTGTGACCCCAGCTTCTCTTAGGAGGCAGGGAAATTTTGGCTTCCTTTCCTTCAGTGAGAAAAGCCCAGTTTCCCCAGACTGATCCTTCCTGGTCCACAAAGAATGACACAATAAAGTAAAAGAGAAGACATCGTCCCCATTCCAGTGAAGAGTCTCATCCAGGACACGGCAGAACAGTTCATGTCTATTAGTAGTTTGCATTTCATTCATTTGTGAATTGTTCCTGTCCTTTACCAATTTTTTTAGGAGCCCAGAATTTCATTTATTTTTTTTTAATTGAAGCATACTTGATTTACGTTTCAGGTGTATGTACACACACACACACACACACACACACATTCTTTTTCAGATTCTTTTCCATTATAGGTTATTCCAAGATATTAAGTATAGTTCCCTGTGCTATACAGTAGATCCTTGTAGTTTATCTATTTTACATAGAGTAGTGTGTATCTGTTAATCCCAAATTCATCCCTCTCCCGCTTTCCCCCTTGGTGACCATAAATTTGTTTTCTACGTCTGTGAGTCTTTTGTAAATAAGTTCATTGTATCATGTTTTTAGATTCCACCTATAAGTGATATCCTATGATACTTGTCTTTGTCTGCCTGACTTCACCTAGTATGATACTCTCCAGGTCCATGTACCAATTTTTCTGTAGGGGTGGAATTTCCTATTGATTTAAAAAGTTTTTTACAAGAAGAGTAACTTGCTGCAAATTTGAACGGTTGTATTTTTGTGTGTGGTCATTCAAGAGTGTGTGTTTGGTCACATAAATGTTGTCAAATCTATAAATTTTTCCTTTATGGTTTCTGCTTTCTGAGCCATGTTTAAAAGAGCTCTACAGGGACTTCCCTGGTGGTCCAGTGGTTAAGACTCCACACTCCCAACGGAGGGGGCACGGGTTCGATCCCTGGTGGGGGAACTAAGATCCCGCATGCCGCACAGCGTGGCCAAAACAAAAACAAAAACAAAAGAGCTCTACAGGCAGCTATTAGTACTACCCCCGCCCCCATACCCCCATCTCTTGAAAATGACAATTCACTCAATCAATGATAATCGAGAATCCATCTCCCCCTTTCCTTCTGACACTATGACCAGAATCCATGCCGGAATCTTTCTTCACTGAGTGTGTATTCTCTAATGAAAAAAATTTTTTTAACACTAATGAATAGTGTAAGAAAAATCCATAGATAAATTCACAATACTTACTTTTAAAAGCTCTGGGCAACTTTAAATAGCTTTTTAAAATCAATAAAGGGCATTCTTCTCTTAGTTCAATTACTACACTTTTCTTAAAAAACTTTAGCTGGCATTGTCAGGGAAACGCTCCATCTACAAATTCCCAAACTTGATATTCCACAATTTCATTATCAGGATTCCCATTGCTTAACCCTTCTCAGTTCATTTAATCCACTAGACTCCTTATAACCTGTAACCCCTTACCTAGGTTGGATTCGATATTGCTCTCATTAACATTCTAGACTCTACAATCACACTGACTCTTACAAATATTAAATAGCTGACATTTTCCAAATGCTAATTATGTGCCAGGTCCTAGGCTAAGTCCTTTATGTATCCTGTACTTCACTGACTGCAAGATGTACCCTCTCCTAACCAGGAAATTTACAGTCAGTGGTATGTTGTGCCTAAATGATGGTTTTTTTCCTCAGTAGTACATGAAATAACACCTATGATTAGCAGCATCTTAGATGAAATATGGAAGGATAACTCATCTCAGCTTTCTATCCATCCTGAGGCTGATACCATTATCTCTATTTTTCAGATGAGGAAAGTGAGGTTCAAAAAGTTAATTGGTCAAAAAAAAAAAGTTAATGGTCACAACATTGTAAATCAACGATAGTTCAATTTTAAAAAATTAGAAAAAAAAAAGTTAATGGCAGCTTTCCCAAAGTTATAAAAAAGCAAGTCAGTGTTGGGGGCTGGGACTTAAACCCAGGCAACCTGACTCTAGAACCTCATTTCTTAGCCTGTTTTCTATCCGTCAGCCAGAATCATCTCTGCCAACATTCCTCTCCAATCTTACTTTCAGGCACCAAGTTACACTAAAAAGCAGCAATTACTAGTCTACTCTACAGCCGCGTCAAACCTCAGCCCAGGCTTCCTCCGACTGCTCAGCCTCTGAATTCGCCATAGACTTCCTGGCACGTCACCTACAGTGGTTCTTCCAAACCTTCTCCATTATTCTTAAACTTCCAGCACCATTTTCTGATTCTCCCGGCTCACCATCCCAATGAAGGGACGGACTTGCCTCCGACACTACTGGGAAAACCAGCGCAAGCTGACATGAGCTCTGTGCCATCCGCTTTCCTCTCTGAGGACCCCATTCTGCTTCCTTCTCAGACAATCTCCCTCCTTACCATGACTAATATTTTGTCACCTGCGCTCCAGATCACTAACTCCATCATCTCATCTCTGATTGCTTTCTGTCCATTAACTTCTTTCCCTCAACCTTCAAATAAGAAGTCGTCTCATCAATTTTGAAACATAAGTCACTCGAGGGCATAGAAGACTCTGTTTCTTATTTCTTAATATACTCAGTCTCTTCACCTCAGCTGCATTCACTTGATTACCCTGACCTTCTCTCCTTCACCCTGAACCATACAACATGTCCCCCTTTGAACCTTCCTCTGGAATCTCTCTTCCCTTGGCTTCCTGGTTTAACTTCTCCTCTGACCCCACACCTTTCTTTCAGTTCCTTCTTTTGTCTACTTCAAACATGCCTCTCCTTTCTACCACTTCCTAACTGTGGGCATCAATGGAAGATTCAACCCACCAGCTCTCTGTTTCTCTGTACATGATCCTCTCCAAATACCCATCCATTCCCGGACGTTCCACCATCATTCCCAACAGATCACTACTTGGCATCTACGTACAGCTCCGAGCCCTCCCCTAGGCTTTAGCTTAGTTATGTATCTCCAACTTGCCTGTAGAATACTTAGATACCCCACCTTAAATTCAACCTGTCAATTCTAATTTATCATTCACGCAATTTTTATTCCTTCCAGAACCAGTTCTTCTCTATTCTTAAGTAAAGGCTTTATTAATTTTCCAGCCACTCAGGTTGGAAACTTAAGGATAATCTGACACCCCTCTTTCCCATTACTCTATAGCCAAATAACCACCAGGTGTCTTTTCACTCACAAAACCCACCCCATCAGAGAGACAGAACTCAAAGCGCTTTCTTATCAATCTCCTGGCATATGGACTCTACCCTCTCCAACCCAAACTGCAAGTTCAAACACCTTCTGTGACTTCCCAGTGCTTCCTCATTCTGGCACGCTGAGGTCCTCAAACCCTCATCCTCAACTTAACCTTTCCAAACACCTCTCCCAGCTCACCACACGGGACCACATCAGGAATACCCTCTGTGGTCAGTCAGAGCTGCAGACTGGCCTCCAGATCTGTGCTGTCCAACGTGATAGCTCATTGTTAAACAGGTGGCTATTTAAACATAAATTAATGAAAATTTAAAATGCAGTCCTCAGTTGCACTAGCCACATTTTAAATGCACAACAGCCACTCGCGGCTTGTGGCTATAGTGCTGGACAGCACAGATACAGCGCATTTCCATCACTGCAGAGAGTTCTATCGGACAGCGCTGCTCCTGTTACCTTGAGTCTTCCACGCCGCTACTCTGCCCAAATGTCTCTTCCTTCTCCCAGTGCAAACCCACACATCCTTCCACATCACAGTGGGCCTCATGTGAACTGTCTGTACAACTTACCCCTATATTACCCTGCAACAACTCTTGTGATGTTGCATTTAATTTTTCATTTTTGTGGGTCTCCTCACTAATTACTGAGCCACTCTGAACTAACAGATTCACTAAGTGAAGCATATGCTCATTACCACACTGCATCAAAATTATCAAATAAGGAGATATTTAATACCCCTCTCCTCCATTAAAAAGACATGTTTTCCTTCAATCTAAACAAAAGATCTTGCATTTAGCTAACTAATGACTTAATTTAATGCCTAATTATAATACTTGAAAGATAATGAGTTCCCTTTTCTTCTTGTGGTATTCGAAACTGAAAGAAAAAAAACTATAAAGGTCTGAAATACTTCCACTTTGCATAAGCACACCGCAAAGAAACCACAAAAGATAGACACGGAGAGGAAAATGAATGAATAGTTTGAGTAACTATACCCTAACTATCTGGAATTGTAGGAAAAAATATAGTACAGCTGCCCTAAAATTAAGGGGAAACTACAAATAAAGCATTAAAAAATTACACGTATAAATATATTTTTGAATCAAAAGCTAGACCCCTCTATCCTCCTTTTCGCAAACATGACATAGTGAATATTTATTTTCACCGTGAGCTCAAAAGCATACAGATGCATAAGTAACTGCTGTGTATGTTGTATGTGTTCCTTGAAATCCAGGCTTGTCTCAAGAAAATTAGTTAAGAAATCAATCCACCAACCATAGACCTGGGTTCTATATAACGCTCCTATGTGAACACTAGGAACCAAGCAGAGAGATTTGGGAGAATCGCCAGGTATGGATTCCCTCAAACCTTAGAGAGTTTGATGCTTTATCTTCAAGAGGGAATGTTCTCTAAAGTTCTGATTTTAGCTTATTAAAAAATCACAGGAGGCTTCCCTGGTGGCGCAGTGGTTAAGAATCCACCTGCCAATGCAGGGGACACGGGTTCGAGCCCTCGTCCAGGAAGATCCCACATGCCACGGAGCAACTAAGCCCATGCGCCACAACTACTGAGTCTGCATGCCACAATTACTGAAGCCCGCGCACCTAGAGCCCGTGCTCTGCAACGAGAAGCCACCGCAATGAGAAGACCGCGCACCACAACGAAGAGGAGCCCCCGCTCGCCACAGCTAGAGAAAGCCCGCGCGCAGCAACGAAGACCCAACACAGCCAAAAATAAAATAATAAATTAATTTTTAAAAAATCACAAAGATGTTAGATTAAACTGCACAAATACTGCAGTTCCCAGTATCAGCCTAAAAGCCCGATGCAGTCATTGGAGTTGAACTGTTTTTGAAAGATTGGCTTTTCCCATCTGAAAGACAGCTTTCCTTATGCAAATGAATGTTCTACAGGGCCCACTCATTTCTGCAAATCAGCCAGCAATAGCTGTAAATGTTACTTTTTTGCCTAGGACTAGTAGTACCTCTCTAAAACTGACATTATTTTAATAATGAACACCATAGTGAAGATTTTGACTTAGATTTTAAGTAAGTACATTCATGCAACTTAGTTTGTTTTTTTTTTTTAAAGGCAGTAACTCCAGAAGTATTAAAAATACTTCAGGTATTTTTGCAGCAAATCAGATGACAGGTCACCAGATTAGCCTAAATAGTTGCAATACGACGTAATAGCAGAAAAGGGGGATAAAGAGTCAAGAGATTTCAATTCGAGGCAAAATGGAGATGCCTCTATTTGTTACCAAAGCACTTCCTGCTAATCTTGGTACCAAAAATTAAGACCAGAGCCTCCAGGCTGGTGAACACATCAAGGTGCTATGCGGGTGGGGTGCCTGGAGAGGGCATGGAGCTCATGGCGCCCTTCCCCCATACCTTGCCCTGTGCATCTCTTCCATCTGGCTGTTCCTGAGTTATATCCTTTCATAATAAACCGGTAATAGTAAGTTTTTAAAAAAGAAAAGAAAAACCACATGCAGAAGTACAGTTACACAAAACACTTCATCAGCCTCAATGTCATTTTATAACTTTATATTTCATTTCTAAATTTTTATATTTAAATTATCCCTTTTCTCCTTAGACCTTTCCAATTCTCTCCCTAGTACCTCCTAACTCCTTCCCTAAATACCCCAATCTCTGACTTTTGGTTAGGAATATGATTTGTTTTTGAGAGCCAAACGAGGAGATTTGTACAGCAGACTTGCCTGATTTAATCTGAACTTCGTAGAATCTCGGATCTACCATTTTCTAGTAAGGTCCCATTGACTAAATCAGGCATAAGGCGTTTCTTTTCCATCTCTAAAATTAAAAAAAAAAAATCAATTTTAATCTGTAAAAAACATCTGAGGTTGTCAGACTTGATTCATACTCAGCTCAAATAATGTTGGGTACAAAAAGTTAACATCATGCCAAAAAATTCTCCTTTCCTCCCCTCCCCAATTAACACTGGATATGCTCAGACCAAAGGCCCAGGAGCACAGCGAGTGAGGAAGGAAAAAACAAACAAATGGGAACTTGACGATGACAGTGATCCAGGTGCAGGCTTTCCCTCCTCCAATCACTGGATGGGTGACTTCAGGCAAGTCCGCTATCTTCCCTGGGCCTCGGATTGCTCAACTTGATAGGAACATCAAAGTAGCTTTTAACACTCAATATCTCTATTCTTTGTAAAGGAAATTACAAATCAGTGTTTATGAACACACTTGGCAAGGCAGTCCCATGGATGTCCTTCACCTGAAATTTGGGTACTTCTGTGCACACACAAGCTTCAGGGCATATAAGCATTTTTGGATTGGAGGATGGGAGCGTGGTAGGGGATCCAGGGTTTCATCAAATTCTTAAATAGCCCTGACAAAAAAAAATAAAAATAAAAATGACTGAACTGTAAGACTATACAAAAATAGACATAAATGTAAAAAAAGAAATTCCAAAGAATTTGCAATGAACTATTTGCATCTCAAGGTGCAGTGTTTACCAGCTAAAGAAGACTAATTTTAATGAGATAAACTGAACTACTAGAACTTTCTTTTTTAGTACCGTCAGCTTGTGATAATACAAGAAAACAGCAAGGGGAAAGTGACAGGAATTATCCAGAAAAGCAGAGATAAAACCAATTTGGCTTTGAAATGCATTACTTTTATGTCAGATTTAGTCTTCCAATTATGTTCTGCTTAGAGAGGTGTTAACATTATGTTTCCTTTCTTAAGCACTTAAAGGAAGACAACAGAAGATGGCCCAGAAAAGCACAATAGAAGGCAAAGTTGTCTAAAAGACTAAAAAATAAAAGCAAAGTCATGTCTATACCAGAATAATAAAGCCCAGCAGAACAATGATTATTCAGGTATTCTAGATATATATATATAAAAGTGAGGGGACTTCCCTGGTGGTGCAGTGGTTACGAATCCGCCTGCCAATGCAGGGAACACGGGTTCGAGCCCAGGTCTGACAAGATCCCACATGCCGCAGAGCAACTAAGCCTCTGCACCACAACTACTGAGCCTGCACTCTAGAGCCCATGAGCCACAACTACTGAGCCCACGCACCGCAACTCCTGAAGCCCGTGCGCCTAGAGCCCGTGCTCCGCAACAAGAGAAGCCACCGCAATGAGAAGCCCGCGCACTGCAATGAAGAGTAGCCCCTGCTCGCCGCAACTAGAGAAAGCCCGCGTGCAGCAACGAAGACCCAACACAGACAAAAATTAATTAATTTTTTAGAAAAGTGAGGCTCTAGAGTGAGCTTGCCTTGTTCACTTCATGGCTAAGAATATAATCACTAGTAACGTAGCCTGAGGCAAGACAATGAATCACTCAGAACTCAGTTTCCTTACCTGTAAAAAGGTGACAACGACAGTACTTTAGGGAAGTTTTGATGCTTAAATGAGATATGAGTATTAAAGACAAGGACACAGAAAAAAAATCAGCTACAACTATTTCTCCTACCCAAAGCTCTAAATCAAATTAGAAGCCATGACACCAATGATAAATATGATTGACAGAAAAGTCAACCTTGTTTTATGCAGTAGCTTCAACTGTCACTTCCAAACTCTTTTAACAAGAGCAACTAGAAAGCAGCAAAATTAAGTGACATATTTCTTTCTCCCTTCGACCTCACAAACTCATCCACAGAGGTACCAAGTAGAGAAGCAGCTGAAAGGTGAGTAGAAAGTGTGGATGAGCAGAGGCGAAAGGTCTAGAGCAGCACTGCCCAATAGAACCTTCTGTGATGACGGGAATGTTCTATGTATACATTCTCCAAGGTGATAGCCACTAGCCACATTAGCTACTGAGCACGTGAACTGTGGCTAGTGCTACTGAGATGAATTTTTATTTTAAGTTAATTTTAATTAATTTCAACTTAAATACCCACACGTGATTATGGCTACCTAATTGGACGGCACAGCCCTAGATGACCCATAAATTGAATAAGGATTGCCAGAAATTTAAGCAAAAACTAAGAATCTTCTTTTCCTGAATTGTTTATATGTTCAATTCAAATATCTCTGTTTCCAGTGGAGACCTGGTAACTATGCTTAAAGAAATAACGTATCAGCGTTTGCATCAATACAGTGCAACTCAGTGTTAATAAAAGGATCAGAGATGTGAAATATGTGGTCCTCTGATATTTTATAAGGTCCCTAAGGCCAAGTTAAATTCAAGCTCACATGAAGCATGATTCAGTGCATGGATCAGAGCTGCTTTGAGGGTCCTTATCGGCACCCTCAAAGCATCTGTTTCTCCACTACCGAATGGAAAGCTACTTAGACAATGCAGACTGAACATGCCTTAATTTAGCTTCAATTTTTTCAGAAATTCAGAGTTCTGTAAGCCTTTCCCCTTTTCAGAAACACTAGCATTCCTTGCCAGTTTGGCCTTTCCACTATAAACAAAATCCATGTACCACCCATATCTGAAGGATAACGCCAGACTCCTGCTTAGCTGCCCCTGTAATATGGTTTAATTATGATGACTGAACTAATAGGCTGACATCATAGACTTTTACAGGCTGACCCCATGTCATCCTGATGTATCATTTTGCACCAGTTCAGTGCTGTAAATCAATTTAAGATCTCAAGCAGGTTGAAAAGGCTGGTAATGATGCTTTCTCTGCCGTCTCTGGAGACTCTACATTATACACAACTTACATTATTTATAAAGCCTCAGTGATGCTTCCATTAGCCTTGTAAGACTACACAAATGAGATCTTTTATACACACACAACTTGGCCTTGATTATGTAGGCGACTGCAGCTTAAATATACTCATCTCATTACACTCAAGTTTATTCTTTTTCCACTCTAACCAAGTTACTAAACCCAGACTTACTAGAAATCAAAATTACAAACTGCAATTTAGTTTTCAACTAATAAATATATTTGGAAAAATGAGACTTACTTCCTCTTAATGCTTTAATGAACTTAGTAGAAAAAAAATTAAATTCCAAGAGGTGTAAGAAGTTCATATTTTAAATTGCCTAAAAACTGTCGTTTCTCTAAAATGCAAAGGTCATCAGCTCTTCAAGGGTATAAAACCAAAGGATACTGCAAAAAGGAAAAATGTATTTGGTTACATACCTATGCTTGGAGGGGTCAAAACTAAATCAAGGACAAATCCCTACCCTCAGAAGAAACCTGATCCTGCCTGGATCCTCCAGAGGCTCTGACATCGCCCACCTCTAGAAAATCATCTCCCACGACCCTGGTTACAGTTTCCTAAGAACTGCAATATTACACAAATGTACACCACCTGCACAGAAATATCAAATAACTGCAAATGGGAAAGAGGGAGAGAGAGGGGGGGACAAACATTTAAATCAGTTACAGCATATTTAGGCCTGGCACCTCCATCAGGATTAACACTGATGCAAAATATTTATACTAATTGAAAATCCCGGGGCAGTGCACATTGATTCTGCCCTGATTCTTTTTAAATCGTGGTTCCAATACAGCTCAGCTACCTCCAATAAAGCGTCAAGAGGTAATGAGAAACAAGATGAAAAATCAACATGGGCAGAGAACAGTTTTCTCATTGTGCTACTGAATGCAGGCATGTTATCCACGGCAGGTAATGAAAGCGAGAAACGTTCTGAAATAAAGGCATTTTGCGATTGAGCTGCTTGCTAGGAGTTTCAGTAAGAGGAAGCACATACAGAGATCAGGCAACTTCTGTATCATTCCACCTACTCTGAAATTTCAGCAAGAGAACCTCAGGGGAAAGCAAGAGGCCGGCTGTCACAGCACTCACGACAACGATGTTTTCTCGGGAGAGGGTTCGGAGACGCGCCTCGATTTTCAGAAGGGAAGCGCCCGGCCGGGGACCTTGCAAGTGCACTGAAACATCGTCCGCGCCGCAAAATAAACAAAAGCCGCAGCTACTGTAGTTGTAAGATCCGGCAGGCATTTGTTCCCCCTCCCTTCCCAAAGTACATCAGGCAAACGCTCTCCCTGGAAGCCTTCATATTTATTAAGCAACTAGAAAAACAAGCCCACGTCTGTCTCTCTCACACCCAACACCCCCCCCTTCCTGCAGAAACAACCCCGAGAAACACTAACAAAGACCGGGCGCAGAGTAAATGAACAGTTGCTGCACAGCGAACTCACAAATACACATGCAGTGAGGCAATCGAATCCGGGAAAGGGAAAGGAATGAGACGACACTCGGAGACTCCGGGGAGTGTAGGCGGAAGAGAAAAAAAAAAAAATACGCGCGCCGCCGCCGCCAAACCTTTGAATAAATGAGAGGGAATTTCAGTACGGACTTTCCTTGACCTCGACCCCCAAGACGCTGGTAGGGGGCACAGGAAGGAGCCCGCCCCGGACGCAGAAGGACCCAGGGCACCGGGTGTCCCCTTTACAACAGCCCCGCTCCGCAGAGAGGGCAGCGCCGGCGACCGCCCTCCGACTCCCGCAGGGGTCGCCCGGGCCGGCGCGGGACACAATGGGCCCGCGGGCCGCGCCGACGGCCCAGGCTCGGCTGCAGGAAGGGAAAGGGAAACGGGCGGCGGGCGGAGGGGGAGGGTGGCCGCGGAGGGCCGGCCGCAGGCAGGGCCGGGGACCGAGGAACGCGGCTTCCCCACCGCAGACCCAACAAAGACGCGGGGGGCACACGGGCCCGAGCCTTGCCCGGCTGGCCAGGCGCGAGGAGAGGAGGTGGTGGCAGGCTTGCTCCTCCGAGCGGCCGGTAGGCGCCATCATGGGGGGGGGGTGGAAATCCCCGGTCCGCCCCACGCGGGGAAGAGCCCCTCCCCGCCGCAGCCCGCGCCGCCAGCCCCGCGCGCGATCGTGGCCACCCGGCCGGCCCGCGCCCGCCCCAGCCCGCAGCGGCAGCGGCGGCGGCGCTGGGAAGCCCGGAGCGCCGAGGGGAGGGCGAGGACGCGACGGAGGGGAAAGTTGGGTTCGGGTCTGTTTCGTTTTACCGGGTTGGCTGCGCGCCTGTCCACGCGGGCGCACGAGTTGGCCGGGCGAGCGGGGTCCCCCGCGGCCCCGGTCCGGCCGGCCGGGCGCTGCGCTCGCAGGGTCCCTCCCCGCGCGTCGGCCCGGGCTCAGCGGCTCGGCCTCTCCTTCCTCCTCCCGCCCGCCCGCTCGCTCGCACACTCGCTCGCTCGCTCGCTCCCGGAGCCTGGATTGATCTGGTCGCGCTGGCGTCAGGGAGTCGGAGCCGCCCAGCCTCCACTCCTCAGCTGCCAATACCCGGCGCACTCGCCCGCCCGCCTGCTCTCTAGCTCGCTCACACGCGCACTTGCGCGCGCCGCCGCTCCCGCCGCGGCTGCGCTACCAGGGATCCTCTCCAAATTCCCGGCCCCGCCGGCGCGAGCGCTGGGCCCGCGCCGCCTCCCGCGCCGCCTCCCGCGCCTCCAGCCCCACGCCCCGCTGGTTCCAAGGAGAAAACACCACAGCCCCTGCCTCCTTTAGTCCCGGGGGAGCGGTCTCCGTACCTTGCCTGCCGGTGAAGTTCCGCGTTCAATGTGTTTTTTTGAAATGTTCCTAGAACAAGTCCACCGGGCCCACCCAACCGCTCTATAAACGTGGAGTGCGTTTTGACAATTACCTTTCGAGCCTCGCCTTTTTATGTCTAGTTTCATTGCCCCTCGCTTACTCCTCAATGATTTGCAAGCCCCAGAAGTTGCACGTACCCAAAAAGGATAACCTAGTAACTATTGCATGTGCTTGTAACAAACCCTGAATCAATATGTGTGTTTTATGCCAATCCGGGATCTAATGATTCCAGTTGGTTACCTCGCTGCTCCAAATAATGACAGATGCCACAATAGAACTTTAAATTTTTTTGATCCAGTTTCTACAATCTTTTAGATGACACCAACTTCCCAAAATAAAACTGAACTAGCTCCCAGATACCTGATCTGCGTAGACTTTGAAAATATTTTTTTATAAGATTTCATTTTTCTCTTGGCCAGCTCTCTGGAAGCTGGCATGAAATCTTGGATAATTACCGTAATGTTGAGTTATGTTTAGAGGCGAATAATTATTCTGAGGAATAAATTTCACATGTACCAAAAGAACCATTACCAGCAATATTTTTTAAAAATTCCAATTAATGGTACTCTCCAATTTTTCACGTAATTTTACACGTGCACATTCCATTTAAAATTCTTATTTATTAACTATTTTTTAATTTCTGCATTCCATGTTTAATTATTCTAAGGAAATGCAACAAGTCCCCCAAAACACATCAAATACTATTTATATATAGGTCAGAATATTTCTGCTAATTTCTTCATTAAATATTTGAGCACTTACAGGTCAATTCTTGGGCCTCATCTTATTTTCCCAAAAAATCAACTTCTGATATAGTTATTCATTCTCTGCTCCTCAAAACAGCAGTTGGAGTGAGCCTTGTTAAATGCCACTCCCATCAGATCACTCCTCTGCTCAAACCCTCCTTTGATAAATAGAATGTGCTATATCCATACACTGGAACATTATTCAGTCATAAAAAGGAATGAAGTACTGACACATGCTACATGGATGAAATTTGAAAACACTATGCTAAGTGAAAGAAGCCAGACACCAAAGACCACAAGTTGTAAGCTTCCATTTATACAAAATATCCATAATAGGCAAACCTATAGAGACAGAAAGGAGAATGGTGGTTGCCTTTGTTTGGGGGAATTGGAAAGGCTGGGGTGGGGGTGGGGTGATAGCTAAAGGTTATGGGGTTTCTTTTGGGGGTGACAAAAATGTTCTAAAATTAGTTTGTGGTGATGGTTGCCCAGCTCTGTGGATATACTAAAGCCCACCGAATTGTACACTTTGTGGTCAAATTGTCCGACGTGTGAATTTTATTTCAATAAAGCAGTTTAAAAAAAAAAAAAGACATGACAACTAATCCTTGTTTGGATTCTGGATGGGGGTGGAAGCTATAAAAAGACGTAGAACTGTTCATTTTTTAAAATCTATAGATGACCTTTCCCAGTGCAGCCTAGTAGCCCCAAATGATAATTACTAATACTACACATGCTGTGAAATTTGATCTTGCCACTCATGCCAGTTATTTCTTTCAATGGTAATAGAAAATTGGACTGTTTTCAAAAGGACATTATTGGGACAGTTGTGAAAACTTGAATGTGGGTTGCATATTAATATCATTGTATCCAAAAAAATCCTCCCTTGGTTCCCCATTTCACTCAAAATAGAAGTTCTCACAATGTGTACAAGACCCTACATGAACTTCCCTTCCCGTCTTTCTTTACCACTCTGATCTGGTCTACTCTCTCCCTTGCTCTTTCCTCAAGTCTCTGTGGCCTCCTCACAAGTCCTGGGACCACTGGGGCACCCTCCCACCTCAGGACCTGTGCACCGGCTGTTTCCTCCCTGGATCTGTGCATCGCTGTACCCTCAGTGCCTGGAGCAGAGTCTGGCACCTGTTGAATAAAGGAATGAGTGAATGAATCAATCTAGCACTGTTCAGGTCACAAGGGATATGGTGCAAACAGATACAAATCTCTCAGGGGGGACAAATAATGAATAAATACACAAATATGCCAGGTGGCTGTAGATGGGCTGGAAGCCAAAGGGTAACAGAGATGGGGAATGGGGGCGGTTGCTGTGTCCATGCGGGTAGGGAAAACCTTATTGACAAGAGGTCCTAGAGGAAGAGGGAGCATATCACATGATTTGCAGGGAGGGTTGCCAAGTGCAAAGACCCTGAGGCTGAGTCTTCTTCCCCTTTTCACAGAAGAGCCGGGGGCCAGAGCCCTGAAGCAGGGAGAAGCTAGCACAGAAAGGAAGGCAGTGTATGGGCCCAGATGCACGAGGGCTGGTGGCTGAGGAGCTGGGAACACAGGGACCTTCTCTTCTCTCTGCTTCTCTTTTCTTGGTGAAATAGCCATGGACCCTACTTCCGGAGAAATGGTGAGGGTGGAAGAGATGCTGGAGGTTGGAAAAGAGAGGAGCACATATGAAACGGTTATCTTTTGGGAGAGTTTGAGAGCAAATGAACCATGGAAATGTGGTAGGATTGCCAGGCAGCACTATTAAGTGCCCATTTGAGGTTAGTGGTCATGAATTTAAAGCAAGGCCAGTCAGCATGGCTGTGGCTTTTCCTCCAGCCTCGGTAGGCCTAAAGGGGCAGAGCTGGGGTTTTGCAGGTGGGTGTGATGGAGGAAAAGAGGGTCAGAGAGCAGAGGGTGTAGGCAGGGGAGTGACTCTGGGGAACTGTGATAAGCAGAGAGGTGAGGACACGGGAGAGTGTGATGCTGATGGAAAGATGAGAAGATCAAAGGATTGAAGGTGGGAGGAGGGGAATCCAAGAATTGCTGGAGCAGGGAACCACTCCCAAAAGCTGGGGAACAGTCTGAGAATGGGATGCTGGAGATTAAAATCATGGAGCTGGGACAGTGTGGGATAATGCCAAGATCTAGCAGTGTGATCAGAGAAGGTGGATGGGCTGAGCTAGGGAGGAGGACAGGATCCTCAGAGAAAAGGAGGTATCAAGGGACCAAAAGCAAATTAATTTAAACAGTTTGTCTCCCCCTGCCCAAAATCAATTACTAATCATTTACAATAAGGTGAGCCCTTAAAATTGGCTGCAAATTTTATATATGCAAACTGTGAACCCAAAAACTTATTTTAAGAGATGGTTCTACTCAGAAAAATAAATGCAACGTAGAGTTTGTGTATCAGCTCCTTAAATGAATTTAAGTGAATTAGTTTCCCTGGAACAAGCCTGCCAAGGATCACTGGTGTGGTATTCTTCACATTAAAAAGGGGTACTCCTTTTATTTTGTATCTAGGTGAGAGGATGGATGTTCACTAAACTTATCATGGTCATCATTTCATGATGTATGTAGGTCAAGTCATTATGCTGTACATCTGAAACTTATACAGTGTTGGATGTCACTTACATCTCATTAAAACTAGAAAGAAAAAAAAGGCAGGAGGCAAAAAAAAAGGGGGGGTTGTTCCTGTGATAACTGTGGTGGGGGAATTATATATTTTTGATGTTGAAATCCCTTTATTCTCTCATCACACCCTTTCCTCCAGAGAACTTTGAACTGTTTGTAATTATAGATGTATTTAGGCATGTTGTTGACTATTCATGGGAAGACCCTATCAGCCTTCTAAGTTGTGTGTAGGTGGGAGCTCTATCTAGTTTGTTTCCCACTACATCCCCAAAGTTTGCACAGACCTATCACAGTAGACACTCAAATATTTGCTGAAGGAATAAATCTCTAATAGAATGGCTGTGAAAATTCCAATTGGTGTGTTTCTTAAAGTAGACAATACTTCACAGTAATGGTTCTTTCCCATTATTATCCTCACTCTCAAGTCTAAATTTCAGATCTAATTATAATTCTAAGAATTTGCAAAAAGTTGTTAGCCTTTTTTCTAAGAGTTTCAAAACAGTCTGTATACTATGTAAAAAGTTCTATGTGAACATTTGATGGTAAATGTCATGGTGGCAGTAGAATTTTAGATGAATTTCAACAGTTTCTGAAGTCTGTGGGGCATTCTATAATCCTTGCTTAGAATTATTCTCTGAGACCACATTTCCAGTCAGGGTCAGGTAGTATTTGCAGCATGTAGACACAAGCCTTTGAGGACTGTTCCCTCCTCCATTTTCCTGCCACACAGAACTTCAATGTTGTTATTCCCCAAAACTCACAGTGAATATTCAAGCTACTGAACTCCTAAACTGTAATAAATCGACAGCATTCTTTTTGCTTATCTGACGTCTATTAATTCAACCATTATTAACAAGGCTGATCCCCAATTTTGTGAGCTTACTACCTACCATTCAAACTGTTTCCAAATTCACCTAACAAATGTTCAGACCCCCAGTTTCTGCCAGGAATGAATGGCTCTGCCCTAAACTGCTGAGCTGTCACATCTACTCCTTGCCAATTAAATCATATGGGAGAATTTCCACAGGTTCATCCCTTCCGTGAGATATTCACTTCTCTCTTGAAACCCTCTCATGTCCTTCCTTTCCCACGCTCCTAGTTACTTTGATCTCATGCCTAGACCTCTAGGGTGGTCCCGCAACCCTCCTCCATGCCTCAGGTAACCCTTATATCATTCTCGTTGCTGAAGTAATCTCCCGAGGGGAGTGGTTTGAGCATGTCATTCCCCTGCTCAGAAAAGTTCAATGGCTTAGCAGTGCCTCCCAATAAACTTCTAACTTCAAGGCCTGGTACCCAAGGTTCTCAAAGTATGACCCTGACTCACATTTCCTGCCTGGTCTCGCTCATACTCTCACACAGACGTGGGCAAATTTGCAATGGTATTCCCCCAAAGCATCTAAATAGTATATCCTGTGTTCAACGTTGGTGTATGAACCAGAAGCTCCAGTTTTCAAAATCTGACCTATTCTTTAAGGTCCAACATCACCTCTTAGATATTAAACAAACAAACAGAATTACTTTTTAAAGTTGGGATAGATGATGTATTGAACTCAGAATTCTCATTTTAACAAATGAGGGAAATGAAAAGTTAAGTAATTTGCCCAAGGTCAAAAAACTAGTAAATGGCAGAATCAGGTCCAACTCCACGTCTCCTGGGCCAGAGTTCTCTCTCCTCTATACCAAAGCCCCATCCCAAGGCGTTCTCTGTTCCTTAGCTCTTGCCGTGCCCCATATACTTGGTTTTTATCTATTGCATGTCAAATATCACTCATCCTTTGACATATTAATTATATATCACAAGGCACCATAAGTACATTATAGGGATGGATGAATAATACTAGCCTTCTCTCCCACAAAAAAAAGCTAATTTTTTCCCCACACTGACACAATATTTCACTAAATTAGTGACACAGATCTCACTAAAGGGCTTCATCTGACTGCTGTTCTGTATCGAACTCATAATAGCCAGAGCTCACTAAGCATTTACCTGGCACAATGCTAAACACTTGAGAGGAATCATCTCATAGTCTCAGAACCTCCCTATGAGATAGATGTTCTTACCCTCATCTGCTGGTAATAGCAGTGCCTAACCAATAGGGTTTGTGGGGAATAATAATCTTGGTAATAATAACTAACACTTAGTGTTTCCTATTTGCCAGGCATTGTTTTGAGCACCTTACATATATACTATTAACTCCTTTATTTTTCAAAACCCCTCTATTATATAACTATTATGTTATCTCTGTCTTATAAATAGATGAAGCACCAAGATGTTGAGTTGCTCAAGGTTACACAGCAAGTATGCTGATGCCTCTACAGTGCTTAGCACAGTATCTGGTACATTGCATGTGTTCAATAACAGTGGCCAAAATTCTCTTCACTGGTGGTTCGTAGTGCTGTGCTGAGAACACAATTTCTGCCTCTAGAGTCAAGTATTTTAGGTAGATTCATTCCAACGAAATATTTTTTTATATATATATAAATTTATTTATTTATTTGTTTGTTTTTATTTTTGGCTGTGTTGGGTCTTCATTGCTGCATGCGGGCTTTCTCTCGTGGCGAGCGGGGGCTACTCTTCGTTGAGGTGCACGGGCTTCTCATTGCGGTGGCTTCCCTTGTAGTGGAGCACAGGCTCTAGGCGCGCAGGCTTCAGTAGTTGTGGCACATGGGCTCAGTAGTTGTGGCTTGCAGGCTTTTGAGCGCAGGCTCAGTAGTTGGGGTGCATGGGCTTAGTTGCTCGGCAGCATGTGGGATCTTCCTGGGCCAGGGCTCGAACCCATGTTCCTTGCATTGGCAGGCAGATTCTTAACCACTGTGCCACCAGGGAAGCCCTGATTGGTCAGTTTTTTAAAGTTTTAATGACTATGTGATTTCCAGAAAAAAATTTTAAACAGTTTTGCTTCTGGTAGCAATTTCTCTTTACTAGGTCTGCATCTATTGGTGAGTTTGCCCAAGGTGAAAGACTGGCTTTGGCTGCCTTTGACACAGAACTTAAATGACAGCGGTTTAAGCAATATAGGAATATATTTTATTTCTTATTTTTAAAAAGATCAGAAATAAGAACTCCAGAGGTGGTAAGGCAACTCAAAGATGTCAGGGCCAAGATCTCTGTGAGTTCCTTGTCCTCTCTCCTTAATTGTTGATCATAAAATGGCTGCTGCAGTTCCAGTCATCATGTATGCATTCCAGCCAGGAAAAAGAAAACGTTAAGGGTATAAAGGGTTAGCTGAGTCTGAAGCTCCTTTAAGGAACACATCACTAGCACAGCTCCCACCATGACTTGTGCCTACTTCTCATCAGCACATGCTGTCTTATGGCCTATTTGCAAGAATGACTAGGAAATGCCTTTCTTTTCTTTTTAATCATAGAAAATTGCCAGTGCAACAAAATGGAATTTCTGCTAGTGATGAAGAAGAGGAGGATGAACTCAGTGATGTGCTCCAAATGGCTCACTCTGGCTTGTGAGAGCCAATGGTTAAATTTTCAGGTTTTTTCTTTTTATAGGGTGGTTGTTAAACACATTGGTAGCCTGAAATTTGTCACAATGGGAGCATTTACAGCACAAAAATTGGCAAACATCAAAAAGTTTAGGCTTTCTTTTTTTTTTTTTCCTAGAGCCAGTTGTTAGACATATACCATACCACTGAATATTGGATAAGTAGCTAAAAGACCGTGCTACAGAAGGCTTTTCATCTTCCTTACTACACTTGTCATTTATCTCTGACCATAATGGTTGAGGCTTGTGAACACTTAGGCAGGTAATCTTTTGAAGTACTTGGTATATTAACAATCTCCCTCTTTTTGTTCTGTAAAGATGTTAGGCGTATCCATTTATATTGGGTTTTAGTATTTTCCCAGAGATTGTAAAAGTTGTTCTTTGGTATTAAGCTAAGGATGTCATAAAACAATCAAATTTCTGTCCCGGAACTTGAAAAAGTTTTACATAAAAATACTCTGTTCTGGTAAGACTCATGCATGTGCAGAAACAGCCCCTGCATTTTGTATTTGAGGCAATTGTCATATCAAGCTGTCGCTAAGACTGACCAGCTTTTCTAAGTTAAGGTATAACTTTCCTGAGACATAAAAAATTTCTTTAAAATAATTTCTTCTTCCAAAATGTATTCCTGGAAAAAGTGTACAGTGGAACATTTTCTTCTCCTGATTATAAGGAGGAATTGATAGTTTTTCACTCTTAAGGAGGAGACTCCTTGGTAGGTTTTGTTTTGGTTTGTTTTGGTTTTGCTTTTCTTTTGAACACAACCAGACACTTGAAAACACAGCACTGAAGGGACAAAGAGTGCCTTCCCTCTGCAGGGATAAAATAAGAAGAATGATTTCAGGAGTTGAGCCAGAAACTGAAAAGTAAATCTCAAGGGCTTGTGAACACGACCCCATCTAAGGGGTTTCACCTCCAAAATACAACTTAGGGTATTTAGAAATGAAAACCAGAAACAAAGTCACATATAAATTAGAGTTGCCAAATGTACCTTTAGATTTTTCTTTATCTTTTTCTTGTGATAAACTAACAAGACTGACAAAGAGAAGCCTTTGAAATTTTGCATTAAACTTTCCTTTAACTTTTTATTTCTTTGGATGATATCTTTTATGACTGGAATTTTTAGTGTTGTTTTATCACCTTTAGAGTCCATTGTATAAACATAATAAAGCTTTTTCTTGTGCAAGACATTTTTCTTTTAAAAATCTTGCTTTTTATGATTTGCTTTAGCTAATGTTACCTGACTGTAGCGGTTATGATGAAGAATCTTATTTGAAAATAAAAACAATGATCAGTAGTGATCTATCTCTAAGGCTTGGGTATCCAACTGAATCAACCACATTTGAGCCACTGTCTGTTCAGGAGTTTTTGGGAGGATGGTTGACAAATAACACTTCCTTTGCCTCCTGAGTATGGAAACAAATAATAACCAAACCCCAAAGTCAGGCAGATGGAATTCAAAACACCATCTTTATTATCTATAAAGTAACTTGGAATATTTAGCCATAGATCTGTGGCCAAATTGGCTTGCTAATACTTTACCTCCAAATTAGACAGTCTTAGGCACTACCATAGTGGGACAGCCACAGGCTGCAATTTATTTGTACGACTAGATAGAAGGGGTCACTCCCTCACAAAATATACCCTTCTGGTTTCCTAAAGGATTCTTCCACTCTGCACCAGCATATACACTGAGTTATCTCATCTTTCAAAAGAAAGGCTCATGTTGCACTTTTCCACTTGAGACAAGGTGATCAGGTTTTTTTCCAGTTAACTCAGGGATACTCCACTTTGCCTACATAAAGCTCCTGAAATTTGCATTTTGTTGTTAAGGAGTTCAAACTCAAATTTTGTCCGTTTCAAAGTTTCTGCAGTTGTATTTATTCCCCAAAGTCATAACTGTTAAATTGAAATGCTTTGGATAAAATAAGAGGAGAGAAAGCAAGAGGTAAAAGGATGTGAAGATTACTATAGCAGGTCCTTGCAAAAGTCAAAGAACAATATTAATACAGTTACCAAATGTATATTGAGTGGCTACTGTGTGCTGGGCATTGTTTAAGGCACTGGGTTTACTACAGTGAACAAGAAGTTTTCCTTTCAGTTGGCACATATTTTAATTGGGGAGACAATGAACTAAGGAACACAAGATAAGTGAAGATGTGATCATTTAAGCTATGAGGACAATCAAACAGGGTGCTGTGACAGACAGTGACTTTAAGGGGTAGGCAGTGTTCTGTTTTAGGCAGGGCAGCCAGAAAAGATGCCTTTGAGCCAAGTTATGAACAATGAGAAGGAGGCTGAAGAAGTTACAGATCATCATTTGCAGACCCTCATAAGGACTTTGGAATCTTTTCTAACTGCCATAAGGAGTCATTGACTGGTTTAAAGCAGGGGAGAGACAGGATCTGAGTTATATTTTCCTGGCTTCTCTGTAGAAAAGTGGGAACCACAGAAAGGTTACAAGTGAAAGCAGGTAGGCCAGTTTGGAGGCTACTACAGTGGTCCCAAGAGACGATGGTGGCTTGGACTAGGCAGTAGTGGTAGTGATGGACCAAAAAGGATAGAATGCTGTAATAAGGATAAATGCCTCTTATACGATGAGCTTCAAGGGGACAAGGATGAGGCCAGTGAAAGTTGCCTTTTCATGGTGAGTTGAGTTCCTATAAATTTCAGGAAATGTATTTTTAAAAAGATGCTTGTTACATGTTATATTTTCTAACCATACTTCCAACAACCTTAAGAGCCTTCTCTTCAAAAATGAAGAATGACAACATCTCTCTGCAATCAACACCTTCTTTTCCTCTCATTTTAACTCTTTCTCTTTATGGCTCCTTCCCCAAACAATAAACGTGCTGTAATATCTTCTATTCTACAAACATATTCGCACAAACGTTCATAAACATATAAAATAGAGCCCCCCCCCAAATAAAACCCCTCTTGTTTCCAAATACTTATCTAGTTACACTTCTGTGTCCCTTCTTGTCCGACTTCCTCAAAGAGAAGTTTATACTACCAGTTGTCTCCTTTTTCTCACATTCACCCAGTGACCCACTATAATCTGATTTCAGTTTGCACCATGACATTGAAACTATCCTTGCTAAGCTAGGTTCTGCATGCTGCTGGGTAGGTTGTGTGTATACATCTTAGCCCTGGTTAAGATTTCATTGACCTTCATATTGCCAAATCCAGTGAATACTTTAATATCTTCTATTGGATGGCTCAGATTCGTTGGACACAACTAGTCATTCCTTCATTCTCAAAAACTTTGGCTTTGTAAAAGATCGGAAACAACCCAAATATCTGTTCTTCAAGGACTAGTTGAATTAACGTAATGGAATACTTTGGAGCTGAAATAAGGAATCAGGACTACTTTTTATATGCTACATGGGGAAATCTCCAGGATATCTGGTTAAGTGAAAAAGTAAGGTGGAGGGAATTCCCTGGTTGTCCATTGGTTAGGATTCTGCGCTTCCACTGCAGAGGGCATGGGTTCGATCCCTGGTCAGGGAAGTAAGATTCTGCATGCCACACGGTGTGGCCAAAAAAATAATAAAATTTAGAAATAAATAAGTAGGCTTCCCTGGTGGCACAGTGGTTGAGAGTCCGCCTACCGATGCAGGGGACACGGGTTCATGCCCCGGTCCTGGTAGATCCCACATGCCGCCGAGTGGCTGGGCCTGTGAGCCATGGCCGCTGAGCCTGCGCGTCCGGAGCCTGTGCTCCGCAACGGGAAAGGCCACAACAGTGAGAGGCCCATGTACCGCAAAAAATAAATAAATAAGTAGTAAGGTGGAGAAAATTATGTATAGTATGTTATATCTATTTCAAGAAAGTGGAGAGCTATGAATATATATTTATAGATATTTCCTCACAACAAAGCAATAATGCAAGGATAAACCAAAAGTTTGGGGGTTTTTTTGTTTTTTTAAGTTACATATAAGAGAGAGAAAGGATAAGGTGGTAAAAACAGGGATATAAATTAGATTTCTCTGAAAATACCCTATTTGTGAATTTGGTTTTGGAACCATGGAAATGTTTTACCTAGTTATAAAGCAAATGGTCCTTTTGCTAACAAGGAAATGCATATAAATTGTAAAACTTTGTTGCCCACTGTCTTACCTCTACTTTTACAGTAATGAGAACCCAGCCCTGCATGAGTAAGTTTTCAAAATGTGTTTGTTTTCCACTCAAGATTTCTGGAACCTGTAGCTCTTTCAGTCTTTCAAACTGTCATGCTTTGAAATTCTAACTTTTGCAGAAAGCCCTTTTGTCTGAATTAGGTATAAGCTTTTCAGGCCAGAGAAACCTTGTGCCTCTTCAAAATTCTACATTTTTCAAAACTCTTCCCATGCTACAAGTAGCAAGACACAGATGATTTACTAGATCATTTTCTACATTAGCAAAACGAAAAAAGCATGGTACAAGGTCCCAGGAAACCTGCAACAATAGAGTTTCCTAACAAAGTTAAAAAATTTTTAAAAATCAAAGATAAAACATTCTTCTTTCCCAGTAAGTAGAGGCTACCCTGACCTTTTCAGCCACTCCGGGGGGAATCAAACCATAAGTACACGTGTACACATTCAGCCACAAGCATCCTTGGATAAGTTACATCTTACCATCGTCCCATTTCTTCTCACATAGTCTAGACATCACATGACTTAGACCTCAAGCCTCACAGTGTGGCTCCTAGAATTACAGAGAGAACAGCAGAAAACATCTTTCCCCACATTCTCTATTACTTCCTGGACACACATTACTGAACACCGGCTAACCCGCAAAGGGAGGAAAATATACAGTCTGGAATAGGTCTTAAGGTGTTGTCTCCTTTGTCTGTCATCTTTAATGTGCTGGACTATCTGGCATCAGGCCCAGGGTATTGAGATTTACTTCCCCTTCTTTGAGGCTCTCTATTTCCTCTTGGTAGGGATACTCATCAGTAAACGAATGTTCTCTGGCTCAGTTTAGCTCTGAGGGACATAGACTGAAGCCCCCCATCACACAAGCTTTCTCCCCAGTGTGTTTGTATTAATGTGTTCCTTCCTCTCACCAATCCTCCCCGAGGAAACTTCTCCCTCCCTAGTAGTGTTTTCAACGGACAGAAATTAACACTCATCCATCTTCAATTGTACATTGTAGTGTTTAGATACTTTCATGCCCCTTAGCTCACTAGATGCATTTGTTTGTTCAATAAATATTTACTGAGCTTCTACCTGTCCCTCTTATAGGTCAATAAGCAAAGCAGGACTCTTGCTTTCGTGGAATGGCCAACCTAGCAGATCCTGCAAATGTCCTTGTGAGATGGCTTCAAACAGGCAACATGCTGGGACGTAAGGAAGAAGAAGCATAAAGAATCAGACTAGCACATGCAGATTTCCTTTCTCAAAGTCCTCACTATTACCCTCGGGGTCCATTTTTCTCAGGGGTAGGCTGTGTACTTTGCTTCTTATATTCCAAGAAACACTGGGCTTAACTGCAGGTGTTGTGGGAATACATTTAAGAAATTTAGAGAAAGACCTGACTCACTTGGTAAAAATCCATGTCAACGGTGTATCTGGAATAATCCACAGCTACTAGCTTGGAGTACAAACACAATCACCTCACTTTTATTTATTCAGTGTATTGCTCAAGCACCCACCTGCCCTCAGTGACGGGAGGTCCTCTTATTCCCCAAGGCCTCCCCCAACCACCCTCCTTGGGCAGGAATACTACGGACTTAGTTCAAAGAAGATCCGTGCTACTGCAAGAAGCCAGGAAGAGAGAGAAAACCAGGAAACGTGACCAGTTCACTAATGCCGTGGCTTGGGACTCTGCCACGTGAGATTACATGTGGTCCTGCATATTCTGATGGTAGGAAACTTGTTCATGGTTGCTAAGATACTCCTATTGATTCAGCTCTTTTCTTCCCATCACCCCAGCAGCGTCCCCCCGAGCTCTGAGAACACTTCTCTTTTCTCACACGCTCAGCCATTTCCCCCTAATGCTTAGAGCAGTGCCAGGTGGGCCATGCTGGAGAAGAACCCAGTGCCAGCCTCCCTGCGGTGCCTGGTTCGCTCCCCCTGCATGGGATCACCTCAGCACATCCCAACAAGGGATCTCCCCCTTGCACCTAAAGGAGAAAGGCAAATGTTGCTAAGCAACAAATACACACCTATTTTACATAACCACACCTACACCTACACCTATGCCCAAACTTTCACTGGCAAGGATTGCCTGTTTGCTTACATTTTCATAACTTTGAGGGTCTTTTAAATCCTTCTCTACAATGAAGCAATAACCTCCAAGGGACTGTTCTTGGCTCTAGAGTAGAAGTGGCACCCCATTCCAATACTAATTTTCCATAAAAAGTCTGCTCCAAGACTATGGCTATTGAGTGAGGCCAAGTAATCATCGTTCAGGGCTTGAACGCTCATTGGGGGAGAGTGAATCACCCATTTGCATCTCCCCCAGAATCCGGTAGTTTTACCAAGCATTAGAATTTTTTTCTAACACATGTAACTGCAAAGGATTAATATCCAAAATATACAAAGGACACCAATGGTCAAGAAAGAAACAGTGTAGTAGAAAAATGGGCATTTCACGGCAAACTAATGGCTAATAAGCCTTTATTAGTAACCTTGGAAATTCACATGAAAACTACGACATCCATTTCACACCCACCAAAGGGGTAAAAAATAGAAATTGGACAAAACCAAGTGCTGATGGCATGTGGAGGAATGGAGATGCTGGTGGGAGAGAGAGTCGCTTCAACTCCTTGGGGAGACAGTGGGGCTCACGGGGCACCATGGTGTTCAATTAGCCCCAAGTGTCAGTGGGTCAGTGAGCTGCAGTGTGTTCATCCGACGGGCGTCTGCAGCAGGGGGCCAGTGAGGCCTTTCCAGGACTGGCCGGAGCGAGCAGCCCACTGCCCTGAGGAGGCCCCATGCCACCAACACCAATGAATCTCAAAAACTTTCCCAGCCTCCATGCATCAGGGCTGTGAGCTCGGGGAGAAGCTAGTGCTTCCATAACTGTAACGGGCATGGTGGGCAGCCTCACATCGGTCCCAGTGAGCCTGCCCGATGGCAGTCAGGGCCTCAGTTGTCCCTCCCCGTCTGAGCGAGGCCAACCTGTGTAACGACACAGGTGACTTTGGAGGCACTGGGACTTCCTCCTGCTTCTCCTGGACCACTTGCTGTGGGACCCCAGCTGCCATGTTGTCAGGACCCTCGAGTTGTCCCGTGGGTTGGAGAGGCCCCATGACAAGGAGCTGTCACCTCTGGCCACATCAGCATTAACTGGCCGGGCAGTGGGTGGGCCCTCGGGCCCCAGGCAGGCCTCGGTCAAGTCTTACTGCAGCCTTAGGAAGGACTGAGCCGGAGCCGTCCAGTGAAGCTGCTCCCTGACCCTCAGAAAGGGTGTGGACGGGTGGGCGGCGTGGGAAGGAAGGATTGGGAGTGTGGGGTGAGCAGAGGTAAACTCACACATATAGGATGGGTAAACGACAAGGTCCTACTGTAGAGCACGGGCAGCTATATTCAATATCCTGGGATAAACCATAATGGAAAAGAATAGTAAAAAAAGGAATTTCTGTATGTGTATAACTGAGTCATTTGCCATACAGCAGAGATAGGCACAACACTGTAAATCAACTATACTTCAATAAAAAAATAAATGAAAATAACAAGAAAGGGCGTGAGATCATGAATGTTTACTGTTTTTAGCACCTACAGTCTAGAGTGATTGGTTATGTAGCTGCAGTATTGAGAAACCTTGTCAAATGCAGATTCTCTAACCATCCACTGCCGAAGGCTAGGATTCGGCACTGTAACAAGATCCAGGTGATGCCAGTGGCCCAGCAAGTGGTCCACAGTGAGGAGGAGAATTCGTCTCCTGCCCGCACTGCAGTGAGAGGCAGCAACGCAAAACAGTGCAGAGTCAGCAGCCCCAGGGCTGCAGGAGGGGTCAGAGCAGCCAGGCTGCGAGGACGGGCGAGCACAGCCCAGCACAACGGCGGTGACCAACCTGAGTGCCAAGCCTGACGGGGGAAAGATGCATGGTGGACTCCTGAAGGTTCTTTGAGCCTGGAGCCTCCCGGTGAGTTCTGGTTCCATTTAATTCAGTTTGCTCAGTGGACTCCAGAAGGTTCTATGTGTTCTGGTTCCATTTAATTTAGAGTTTGCTCCATGGACTCTGGAAGGTTCTGTGCTCTCTGGTTCCCTTTAACACAGCATTAGCATTTTAATAACTGAGGAAAGTATGATAGGGAAAATGTTACTGTGTTATTTGAATTGCTTTTCAGGGAGCCTGGTGTTGAACAAGCACAAACTAATGATGACATTCAAGCCTCTCTGGGGACAGAGCACCCATTTCAAGGCTCTGCTCTGTTCCTTTCTCCTTCAAACACCTCACCATCCTCCTACATTCAGTGACATTACATGGACCGCAGAATCCAAGTCCAAAATCTCTAGCCGGGCATGCAACGTCTTCTACGATTAGACCCCTTTCCCACCCATTCATCTTAATTCGCCACTATTTTCCTAACAGAATTCTGTGCTTCGGTTGTATTTGTTTACTCATGGTTTCATGAACTCATTTTGAAAGATAAACTTTCATTTGGAATAATTTTAGATTTACAGAAAAGCTGCAGAGATGGTAGAGAGAGTTCCTATAACATGGTTCACCCATTGAATCTGGGGGTTCTGCAACCATGGATTCAACCACCTGTGGATGGAAATATATTTTTTTAAAAATTCCAAAAACTTCCCGAAAGCAAAACTTGAATTTGTCACAAGCTGGCAACTATGTACATAGTACTTCCATTAGATGAGGTATTACAAGTAACCTAGAAATGATTTAAAGTATATGGGAGGATGTGCACATGTTATGTGCAAATATTACGTCATTTTATATAAGGAACTTGAGCATCTGCTGATTTTGGTATCCACAGGTGTTCTGGAGCCAATCTCCCTGGGATACTGATGAACGACTATACTCCTCACCTAGTTTCCCTTAATGTTAACATCTTACATTATCATGGTCCATTTTTCCAAATTAAGAAAACAACATCAATATGTTACTCTTAACTAAATACCAGTTTTCCTGCTAATGTCCTCTGGTTGTCCCAGTATACAATCCAGGACACCCCATTCATTTAGATGAGGCATGAATATTTTTAATTTTAAATGAAATACAAACTCATAATTTAAAAATTGAAAACTTTCCAACTGTACAGAAGAACATGCAAAAATAAAATCTCCCTAAGTCCTACTTTTCAGAGGAAACTGCTCTTGAAAGTTTACTACTGTAAAAGCTCCCGAAGTTTTTCTCTACCTAGATGCTTTTTGTGTTTTGTTTTTGTTGTTGGCAGGAATAGAATCCCTAGATTTCCGCTGCCTTTGACACTGTCACACATTCTTTCTTTTTTCACATCCTAGCCACTCGTTTTCTAGACACGAATCAATACTTTTCCTCTTTTTTAGACTGCTTTCCGACTCCGAAGAGTGAGCTTATCTGGGATCTCTGCTCTTTCTCTGAATATCTTCATCCTCAGAGAGTTTCTCCATTCTCTGAGTGGGCTCCATCTTCTCCCACTCTCTTCTCTTGCTGCTAAACTTCTTTTTAGACTTTCTCAGCCCACACACATCTTCTTGTGATCTGACCCACATCCACCACTCCAATAAAATTACATTTCAAATTTCCGGAGACATCTCTTAATCAGAGAAATTCCGTTAGGCCCCCAACCCTATAGGCTTCTGGGTGCCATTTACTCTCTTTTGGAAACACTCCCTTCCTGGCTTCTGAGACATTGCAAAATCCAAGTTCTTCCTCTGCCTTTAGGATTCGAGCTTCCCTCACCTTATTGTTGCCCCTCTGGGTCTTTTGCTCCCGATCTCTATCTCTCCCAGAGTCTCCCTGGGGAATGTCTTCATAATCTCAAACACAACTCAACTCCACATATCCAACGTGAACTGACCTCTCTCAAATACCAGTTCCACATTTCCAGCTATCTGCTCGTCAGATTCACAATTTTGCCCCAGGGCTAAAGTGTCAGAGCCTAAACTCACACCACCTAAAAACACAGCCTCTTCCCCACTTCCTTACTTCTGTTAATGGTACCACCACTCTCTTGGTCAACTAGGGGACACATTGGTCATTTTCCTCTCCAGTGCCCCTGGCGACCCATCAGTTGTCTCGTTCATGAATCCTACTGCTATATCCCTTTGCCTGCTTCTTCTACCTAATCCCACCATCTCACTGCTTCTCAGCAGCATCTTTATGGCCTCCTGATTGTTTTATCTTCACCCCCCCCTTTATTGTCCATCTACTCACAGATAAGTCAGATAAGTCTTCCCCAAAGCCTAACTCTAACCTTGTACTTCCCTGTTCAAAACCCTTCAGTGAAAGCCACTGCCTGTGAATGAAAGACAAATTCTTCAACGTAGTTTTAGAAATCCTCTATAACAGTGATTCTCAAGCTTTTTTGTTTTAGGATCCCTTTTCACTCTTAAAAATTCTTGAAAACCCCAAAGAGCTTTCATTTACACGGGCTACATCTGTCACTATTTATTGTTATTGGAAGTTAAGACTGAAAAAATTTTTAAATATTTACTTATATATGTAAAAATAATAGTAACAAACATGGTAACATAATGTTAACATAACACATTTTATGAAAAAAATAACTTTTAAAAAAAATAGTGAGAAAAGTGGCATTGTTTCACATTTTTGTAAATCTCTTGAGTGTCTGACTTAATAGAAGGCAGCCGTATTCTCCTATCTGCTTCTGCATTCAATCTGTTGTGATATCCCAGGTCATGTAGCCCCTGGAAAATTCTACTGTATACTTAGAGAGAAGGAGAGTGAGAAGGGAAATAACATGTAAGTATGAATGGAGAATAGTTTTGACCTCACAGACCCTATGAAAGTGCCCCAGGTCCCCAGAACATGAGTTGAGAACCACACTATGTCTTCTCCCTCATGTCTCCTCAATCAACCTCACACTCCAGTTAAACTATTCTTTACCCCCAAACATATTCACATTTTCATGGCTCGTCTCTGGAAGTATTTCGGTCAAAAATATTTGTTTGTTTATTGGGAGTACCCTGTGGTTTGCCAGGGTACCGGGATTTAGTGAAAAAAAAAAAAGAAAAAGAAAAAGATTTTTTCTCTGACTTACTGGAAAGTACTCAAGACTGGGAATCAAGGAACTTAAATGCTAGTGGCAATTCTGTAACTAACATTTTACATCACCTTGGACAAGTCATTTAACTTGGTCAACGCCTTGGTTCTCAGTTCTTATATGTGTAACCAGAGGACACAGATAAAATGATGTCTGGGAGTTGTTCCAAGTCTAAAATCATCAATGATCTGGAATTAAATCACCTGCAGTCTATCCTGAAGAAGGAGGAAACACCGCCATTTCCAATCTTCTGTATATCCCCGCCCTCAGTTAACTACGAACTGCTGTCTTTTTATGAACGCATAAAAAAATCAGGTTCTCTGTGTTTGCAACTTCTAATGATTGTCTTGAAGGGTTTCAAGAAAGAACCCACTGGAACCTTTGTTGAATGTTTCCTTTTTTTAATATTAAGATATAATTGACAGATAACATTATACTAGTTGCAGGTGTACAGCATGATTCAATATTTGTATATATTGCAAAATGATCATCACAGTAAGTCTAGTTACTATCCATCACCACACATAATTACAACTGTTTTTTCTTATGATGAGAACTTTTAAGATTTACTCTTAGCAACTTTCAAATATACAATACAGTACTATTAACTATAGTCACTGTGCTATACATTATATTCCCAGGACTTAAATTTTGAAATATCTATTTTTGTGCTTCTAAAACAAACAAGGTTTTGTACCTTTTGACCACCTTCACCCATTCTGCCCACTACCCACCTCCACCAATCTATTTTCTATATTTGTGAGCTTGTTTTTCTTTTTTGGGTTTTTTTTTTTTTTTTTGGTTTCTTTTAGATTCCACATACAAGTGATACCGTGCAGTATTTGTCTTTCTCTGTCTTATTTCACTTAGCATAATATCCTCAAGTTTTGTCCATGTTGTCACAAATGGTAGGATTCCCTTCTTCCTCATAGCTGAATAATATTCCACTGTATTAATACATCACATTTTCTTTATCCATGCATTCATTCATGGACACAATGAGTTTCTTAAATTGAAGGTATTTGGAATAAGTTTTTGATATAGTTCATGAAATCTGGGATAATTTCAGCCATTATTTCTTCAATTCCTGTTGATGGTCCCCTTTCTGTCCTCTCTCCTCTCCTGCAGGACTCTGATTACATATTGTCACACACCTGTGATGTTCTGTGGGGTTTTTTGTTTGTTTGTTTTTTGCCTTTTTTCTCTCTGTGTTGCATTTTGGATAGTTTTTATTGCCATGTCTTCAAATTTACTAATCTTTTCTTAAAATATGTCTATTGTTTTAAAATCCCATCCAGTGTATTTTTCATCTCAGATTTTGTATTTTTCATCTGTAGCAGTTTTATTTGGGTCTTTCAAAAAAACCTCTTTCATGTCTTTTCTTAACATTTCATGATTTCCTCTACTTTCTAGACTATTTGGAATATATTATGATAGCTGTTTTAACATCCTTATCCACTAATTCTGTATTTCATTTCATTGGGTCTGTTTTTATTAATGGGTTTTTCTTCTCACTATAGATCATATTTTCCTTCTGCTTTGGCATATTTTTCTTCTTTGCATGCCTGGAAATTTGCTATTAGATGCCAGACATTGTGAATTCCATATTGTGCAAGCCGGATATATTATACCTTTATATTCCTTTGGGTAGTCTTGAACTTTATTCTGGGACGCAGTTAAGCTACTTGGAAATAGTTTTGTCTTTTCAAAGCTTGCCTTTAAGCTTGTCTAGGTGGGACCAAAGCAGCCTTTAGTCTATGGTTAATTTAGCCCCATTACTGAAGCAGTACTTTTCTGAGTACTCTGTTGTCCTGTATAGTACGAGGTTTTTCCATTTGGGCTGCATTTGCCCTGTGTGATCTCAGGAATTTTTCCAACTGCTCCTTTCTGGTATTCTTTCCCTGGCTCTCAGCACATGCATGAGCTGATCAATAATCAGCTGAATGTCCAAGGCGAAACCTCTGTGCATCTCCAGAGCTCTCTTTCCAGCCATCTTTCTGGCACTCTACCCATAAATCCCAGCTGCCTTGGCCTCCCTCAATCCTCAACGCTGTCTCCTTAACTCTAGGAGCTCTGTTTGGGTTCCTTCTTCCTGCACTGTGACCTGGAAACTTTCTTTAGGCACTATATTGGGACAGTTCCAGGGCTTACTTTGTTAATTTCCATTTTCTCAGGGATGGTGGACCTGTGCCGCCTGATGTCCAATGTCTGAAAACTGTTACTTCACACCTATGTTCACTTTTAATAAGTTTTAAAGTTTTGTTTTTCACATTTAAGTCCTCAATCAATCTGGAACAGATTTTTCTTTCTAATGGTACATAGAAGGTGTTATGGACTGAATTATGTCCCCTCCAAATTCATATGTTGAAGCCCTAACGCCTCCCCTGCCACACCATGTGACTGTGTTGGAGATGGGGCCTTTCAGGAAGCAATTAAAGTTAAATGAGGTCATAAGGGCGGGCCCCTAATCCAATACGACTGGTGTCCTTATAAGATGAAGGAGGGACACCAGGAGAGCATGCACACACAGAAGAAAGGCCATGTGAGGACACAGGGACAAGGTGTTGCCTGCAAACCAAGGGGGGGCATGGGTCTCATCAGAAACCAAACTGGCTGACCCCTTGATCTTGGACTCCAAATTGTGAGAAAACACGTTTCTGTTGTTTAAGCCACCCAGTTTGTGGTATTTTTTTGTGGCAGCCCTAGCAGACAAAGACAGTAGGTATCTAACTTTATTTACGGATGACCAGCCTTACTTACAGATAACCAGGTAACGTGTTTACTGACAGTCACATCTTCTCCCCACAGAACTGCTTTAGAACCTCTGCCATGTAGCAGATGTCCTGTTTTTGAACTCTCTATTCTGTTCCACTGGTCAATTGGTCTATTCTTGCACCAAAACGTTACTGTGTTAATTATTAAAGTTTGATGATGTCTTAATATCTGGTGGGCAAGTACATCCACCTCATTCCTCTTCATCAGAAGTATTGATGATTCTTAGCATGTTGCTCTTCTGTATGCATTTTAGAATCAGATCGTCGAGTTCCACCAAAAGCAATATAGGGATTTTAATTGTGCTAAAAATGGAAACTATAGATCAACTTGGGGGCATATTTACATATTTAGAATATTTGAATCTTCCTGTTCATGGATACGGGATCTTATTTTTTTAGTACCTTAATGTCATTCAATAACATTTTATAGTTTATCCATAAGGATTGTAAACATTTTTTGGAGTGAGATTTGTTCTTCAGTATTTTTGGTTCTTGTTGTTGCCATGGTAAATGGGTATTTAGAGTCCATTTGCTCTTTGTGGACTGGTATATATAAATGCAATTGATTTTCGTGTATTGATCTTTTGGCCAGCTACCTCATCAAACTCATAATTCCAATAATTTATCTATAGATTTTTTGGGTTTTCTATGTCTGTATAGCATCTGTGAAAAATGACTGCTTTTCTTCCTTTCTTTCCATTCCTTGTATCCCATTTTTTTCTCTCGATTTATTGTACTGGCTTGGTTTTCTAGCACAATGTTGAATAGCAGTGGAACTTTTTGTGTTGTTCCTGATTTTAAAGGGAATATTTTCAATGTTTCCCACTTAAACTGATAGTTTATACAAAATTTTGGTAGTTATCCTTTATTCGTGTGAGAAAATTCTCTTCTGTTTCTAATCTGATAGGGATTTTAATAAAAATGAGTGATACTGTTATACAATTTTTATTCTACATCTGTTGAAATGATCACATGGCTTTTTTCCTTTAATATATTTTATGTGGTAACTGACATATATAGATTTTATAATATTAAAGCACTCTTGCATTCTTGGGATAAACATACAACTTGGTCATGGTATATTTTGTTTTTCTGTACATGATAGATTCAGTTTGCTAATATTTTATTTAAAAATTTTGCATCATGTTCCCAAGTTAGATTGACCTATAATTTTCTTATACCATTCTTTTCTAGTTTTAGTATCAAAGTTAAAATTCCACATAGAGGGCTGGGCTTCCCTGGTGGCGCAGTGGTTGAGAGTCTGCCTGCCGATGCAGGGGACACGGGTTCGTGCCCCGGTCCGGGAAGATCTCACATGCCACGGAGCGGCTGGGCCCGTGAGCCATGGCCGCTGAGCCTGCGCGTCCGGAGCCTGTGCTCCGCAACAGGAGAGGCCACAACAGTGAAAGGCCCGCGTACTGCAAAAAAAAAAGGCCCCATAGAATGCATTCCTAAGTTTTCCCCCGTTTTACATTTCTGTCTAAGTTTGTATGAGACTAGAATTATTTATTTCATAAAGTTTGGTAAAACTTGTCTATTGCATATATAATAGGTACATACTTATTTTGAGTCACTTTTTGGGATATATTTTTTTAAGGATTTCTGCATTTTGTCTTTATTTTCAAGTTTATATTAATATAAGCTTGTTCATAGTACTTTTAATATTATAACCATGCATACAACAGAGATACAATCTTTTCAATGTTAGTATTGATCACTTGGGCGCACCTTCTCTTTCTCTCCCTTGCTCAATTTTACAAGAGGTTGACCTTTTAATAAATATTTTTAAAGAACCAACTTTGGTTTTATTGATTTTCTCTCTTGTAATTGTTTTCTAATTTGTTCATTTCTGCTCTTATCATTATTATCTCCTTCCTGCAGGCTTATCCTGTTTTTTCTAACTTGTTAGTTGGACATTTAACACATTCATTTTCAATCACTCTTCTTTTCTACAACACTCCCTCATTTGAAGGGTCATTTTTACCTCACTCTACAAGTTATGTTTGTTTTATTCATTTTTAAGTGTTTTAAAATTTAATTTTGATACTTGAACTATGATTTAATAGTCTGCTTTTAATTTCTAAGTGTATGTGGATTTTATTCATCTTTTCATTATCAACACTGTCTCACCTATTTTTATTGTTGACTAATTTGGGAAAACCTCAATTCAGTTTCTTTCATGTATGTGCTATAAGACATCAGAGCATTTCAAGATTTCTAGTGCAGGGCAAATTTTAAATAATCTTTGAATTGACAACACTCAGTAGGTAGTTTGTCACTGAAAAGTGATGTACTTGTTTAGGCAGAGCAATATGAATTTTATATTAGTATCTTGGATGATATCAGAATTTTGTTAAATCAGCAGGAATTTATATTTTTCCCATGTATTTTTATGTATCATTATCTTCATTAATGTGTTTCCAAACAATCAAAGAACCTATTCATTATTTCTGTTTGAAATGAATCTATTTTTCTTTCTTTAAAAAATATTTTATTTTAAAAAATTTACCTTTTATTGAGGTAACAGTTTTATAACATTGTGTAAGTTTCATGTGTACAACATTATATTTCTACTTCTGTATAAACTACAGTGTACTCACCACCAAAAATTTAGTTTCCACCTGTCACCATACAGTTGATCCCCTTTACCCATTTGGGCCTTCCCCACCCCCTACCCCTTACCCCCTGGTAACCACTACTCTGTTCTCTGTATCTGTGTGCCTGTTTTTTGTTTGGTTTGTTCATTTTTTATATTCCATGTATAAGTGAAATCATATGGTATTTGTCTTTCTCTGACTTATTTCACTTAGCCTAACACCCTCAAGAGCTATATATGTTGTTGCAAATGGCAAGGTTTCATTCTTTTTTATGGCTGAGTAATATTCCATTGTGTGTGCATATATAATATATAATATATATCATATCTTATATAGTATATATTATATATATCATATCTTCTTTATCCGTTCATCTGTTAATGGGCACTTTGGTTGTTTCCATATCTTGGCTATTGTAAATAATGCTGCAATGAACATAGAGGTACATATCTCTTTTTGAATTAGTGTTTTTGTATTCTTTGGATAAATACCCAGAAGTGGGATAGCTGGATCATATGGTAGTTCTATTCTTAATTTTTTGAGAAATCTCCATACTGTCTTTCATAGTGGTTGCACCAAGTTACATTCCCACCAGTGGTGTATGAAGATTCCCTTTTCTCCACATCCTTGCTAACACTTGTTATGCCTTGCCTTTTTGATAATAGCTGTTGTAACCGGCATGAGGTGATCTCACTGTGGATTTGATTTGCATTTCCCGAATAATTAGTGATGTTGAACATCTTTTCATGTGCCTGTTGGCCATCTGTATGTCTTCTTTGGAAAAAGTCTGATAAGAGGTTAATATACAAAGTATTTAAAGAACTCATCCAATTCAACGCCCCCCCACCCCCCCCCACCCCCGCCAACAACCTTGTTTAATAATGGGCAGAGAAGCTGAATAGACATTGTCCCAAAGGAGACATACAAATGGCTCTATAATTCTTAATGCATTATGGGTTTTGGTATGACCTGAAAAGTTTTTGGTTACAATTTGCTTTATGTCAAAATAATTCCTATTGATTTCATCTTTATCACTGTAAGAGATTCTAGTAATTTTAAATGAGGTTTACTTCTGTTGTTAAATATATAAATTTATAGATGACAAAAGAAAATACCCTTCGTATATGTCCAAATCAAGCTTTTTTTTTTTGTGGTACGCGGGCCCCTCTCACTGTTGTGGCCTCTCCCGTTGCGGAGCACACGCTCTGTTCGCGCAGGCTCAGTGGCCATGGCTCACAGGCCCAGCCACTCCGCGGCATGTGGGATCCTCCCGGACCGGGGCACGAACCCGTGTCCCCTGCATTGGCAGGCAGACTCTCAACTACTGTGCCACCAGGGAAGCCCAAATCAAGCATTTTTAATGTTCCAAATGTCTATACAAATTGCAATTAAAATGGCATAATTGGCTGTATCAATTTTTTGAATAAACATTTTTCAAAAAGGAAAATGGACTTGGATATAGGTCTCTCTTCCAAATCTTTGAAAATATAGGTTATCCTTAAAAGGCAAGACTTGAACAACCCTATAGGAGGTAGACCATATGATTACATTTAGTTTCTTTAAAGAAAAATCCAGGTTAGCATATACATTAGTTTGTTAGGGGTGCCGTAACAAAATACCACAGACGAGGTAGCTGAAACAACAGAATTTATTTTCTCACAGTATTGGAGTCCAAGATCAAGGTGTTGGCAGAGAAGGTTTCTGATGAGGCCTCTCTCCTTGCTTGCAGATGGTGTCTTCTCCTTGTGTCCTCACGTGATCCTCCCTCTGTGTGTGTGTGTGTGTGTGTGTGTGTGTGTGTGTGTGTGTGTCCTAATTGCTTCTTCTTATACAGATGTTAGTCAGTTGGATTAGGGCCCACCCTAACAGTCTCATTTTAACTTAATCACCTCTTTAAAGACCCTATTTCCAAATACAGCCTTATTCTGAGGGTTAGGGGCTCAACATAAGAATTTGGGGGGGGGAACACAGTTCCACAACAGCCTACATATTTAAAACAGTCCATCTTTGGGGCAAATTGGAAAGACATAACTTTGCAAAACACAAATGATATAAAAGGAATGAGCCTTACATGACATATATGCAAACATATTAATGTTTTAGGTCGTGCTTAATAGAAGTGTTGCCCTAAGACTGACAATGGCTGTTGTTCAACGGCAGGTTATAATCGTCCAGAATCCTACCTTGTTGAATAAAATAACAGAAAGATGATTTTCAGTTGGCAAAAAAGATTTAAAATAGCTTTTAGGGTTTCCCATCTTAACTGTGTCACACAATTACCATCTGATTGGTATTTGTCACATCTGTTGTGGCATCTACAAGAATGGAATAGTATCTGTTGTCTGGTTAATTTATTGAATTTGCTGTTTCATTTTGTACATGTTTCCACACTGTTTTTACGAATTCTTCATAAATTATTTTGGATAAATAGATCACTTTAGTTTTTAATTTTGACATTTCCATATGACCACGGGGAAAAAGGATCGAGTTTAGCAATTTGTTTAATGTAGTCCACGAAATTTCCATTGTTCAAAGTACACCAGGTTACTTCGTGATGTCTGAAAGGCAAACTTCTTTCACTTAAAATTAAATAACCACAGTTACTGGCTATTTTTCCTGGTCTGTTCATCTGTTCAGTACATCTTTATTTGATTTATGTGCAATCCAGGTGAACTTGCTTTCTTCTGCTCTGTGAAACCCAAATGACTTTTGAGGGGGTTCTCCATATAACATTCAGTCAGAAAAATGTGTCAGATGTAAGTATATCCATATTGTTGAAAAACGTTTGTGAACAAAACAAAACATTTAATTTTTAGTCTTGGAGTAAGCCAGCATCTCACAACAGTTTTATCACTTCTAAAATTTTTTCAAATACCTGTTTGAGAAGCATTCCTTTTGTTCATTGTATATCCTATATGACTGTCTACATATATTATTGGGATCTTGATTTTTTTGGGGGGGGAAGTGTCTCTAATAATTTCATTCACTATTGATTAACTAATCGCTATATCACCAAATTGAAAGATCATGTCTCTCAACAAAATAAAGCTGTTGCTGATCTTTGCATGTTCCCTGTTAACTAAGAAATTGTTTTTTCTTTACTACTACTTTTATCTTCTTTCCAATTTTTTTTCCCTTTAGGAGTGTCTGGATTCTCATTCTCCTAGTCATATTTATATTTATTGTTCTCATTTTCATTACTTATATTTTCTTGTCTATTGTGTTACTTTTCTTTCTCCATGTGATTTTGATTATGAAAGATTTTAGTTTTGCTATGATATGTATAAGAGAATAATAAAATAATTATTTTGGGTTTTCTCTAGGGTACTTCCCATCATATTTGTATTTTGGCATGATCAATATTTCTGGAAAGTGTAAATAATCAGAAATTAAGGCATACATAAGAGAATTTTTAATGTATTTTAAAATTGCTACCATACTATGTTGGGCTATAATTGCTTTTTACTTTTACAATATATAATCAAATTACTTTTACAATATGTACATTGACTATTATGAATATGAGAAACTGTTTCATCATTGGAATACTTATATCTTCAGGCCATTTTACCAGGGTGGTAGTGATTTTCATCTGTAACTTCTAGATCTGCCACAAGACCAGATGTGTCAGGAAGATGAGATGCATAAAATGTACAGCTTCACATAGTTGTATAGTTTGTGGCATGGCTTACAAAGATAGGAATTTTGATCCGTTTTATTCCATTGTGTGTAGTTAAGGTCCACTGAGAAACAGATGCCAGGTAGATGTGAAAAGATTTATTTGGGGGTGGGGGAGCAGGAGAAGGAGGGGAGAGCCTTAGATTGTGATGTAGTTCTGGGAGAAGAGAGGGAAGGAAGGAAGATAGAAAGATTCTCAGACTCCAGTGAAGTTCCAAGGAGGTTCAGCCAGGCAGATGCGGAGCCCTTAAGCCGAGACACCCATTGGAAGAGTCCCATATCTCACCAGAATTAGTCCATATTAGGGCTCACTGTGCTCAGTCATTGGCTGTGAATGGTCTGCACTAAGCGTTGCCTCAGAACAAACATAGTGCTGAGTCCAGAGGGGCAGGAGCTGGGGTGTCCGTCATTGATGCTCCCTGTAGCAAAATTCTCAGACTGCCACAGTCACCCCTTGTGCCACACAGATCTACTTCTCCGTGCAGGTTCAGAAAGAAATTCCTCCAGGGTTTCCATGAGCCTTTCTTTCTGGGGCAAACATAGAAGTGATTGGTTAATGAGATGAACTACAGCCTCCATCACTGTGGGGGGACTCAGGGCCATAATGGGGCTCATCCTCCACCTGCTCTACTATCCATTCCCAATGCCCCTCACTCCCCACTAGCACCTCAGCAGATATTTGTGGCTTACCTGATAGCGATTATCCAAACCTTCATTCCTGAGGTGTCTGAACTCTTGGCAATCATACCTTTCCCAGACTAGGTTTGCTGCATATATCCGATCACAGTTACCAAAGGGTAAGCGTGTAGGAGAGCAGCCTTCCTCTCCTCCTAATTGGGGTCAATTACCTGCCAAATGACCTATCACCTGCCAGTCCCTAGTCAAAGGAGTACGAAGGGTACTCAGGGTAGTCAAAGTTTGTAGTTCAATAGGACCTTCCTGTGTCCCCTACAAGAGTGGGATTCCAAGAGTGGTCTCTTTTAGGATCTTCCAACCTTGTAGAGTCCAGAATTGTGGGGATGAGAAAGAAAAACTCCCAAGTGAGTCATTGGGAATAATGGTAAGGTCATTATGCTTCCACCCCTTGGTTTCTAGGACCATGTCTTCTTCCTAGCGGGGACATAGCACAGCTCTTTGATTAAATACATATGTTATATCCTGGAGAATGGTACCTAACCCTTCCAGAGTATTGTCTTAGAGCTGGCATTGAATAACTTGAAAAGGTTATTCCAGTGTTCCATAAGGCTGGCTGCTTTTGGATGATGGTATGCATGGACTAGTGGACCATGGGCTCACTCTCACATCCTTCCCTGTGAAGAGGGCCTCTTGCTTGTATGCTATGCTCTGTCAGATTCCATGCCTGTCTGAATCATTGCCCTGCACATTTGTTTCCCTACATTGGAACATTTCCCCAGGTCATCACCACTAACATCTTTAACAATTGAGCCTCCACCCTGGGCCAGGGTGCCTCACCTGTCATTTGGGATGATATCGTCTTTGCCTGCTGGGCAGTGAGTAAACCAGCCCCCAATCTCCATCTCACTGCCTGGTTTTTGGACCACTCCCATGATCACTTGCCTTAGTTCAGGTCCACTGGGAAACGAATGCTAAGATGAGATTAGATGTACATGCGATGTATTGGGAGAGGTAGCAGGAGAAGGCAGGAAGAGCCTTCAGACCGTGATGCAGGTCTGATATCTGTGGAAGGAGAGAGGGTAGCAAGGAGATGGAGGGAAGGGAATTGAAAAGAGGGAAGAGAAGGGAAGAAGAGCCTTGGACTGCAGTGCAGTTCCAGAGAAGGTTTGTCCAGGCTGTAGTGTATTTTCATGGTCACGACATATGAGTACCAAATTAAAAAGCAAAAAATTGCATGGTCCATTTCAAATTGTATAAATATATTAGTAAGTACATTACTAACAGAAGAGAACTTCAGTTTTAATTAGGTCTTGATAAGAAACAAATCTCCTGCTTAAACTATTTAAACTTTTAAATTACATATATTGTATATACAGAATAATGCGATATCTATGTTCTGACCACCTGCAACCTGCCTGTTAAGCCGATGCAACAGAATTTTAGTTCTTTGTCTTGGTGGTACCACACTCACCATGTGCTGGCTGCCAATTTTCTACTAGCATAACACGCCAAGCTGCTGTAATAAGAGACTCAACAATGTGTCTTTAAGAACAAAGAAGTTTATTCCTCTCCTACGTAACAATGTCAAGGTGACCATGAGAGCTCCTGGGCACCTTTGCTCTGTGCAATTATCCAGAGGCCCAGGCTCACAGTGGAGCTGTCGTCTTCAATGTCTGGCTTCCAAAGTCAATCTAGTCATTGCCATTTCAGGCAGTGTGAAGGGTGTAAAGGTGGACATCCAGGGCTAGGAGCTTTCTCCTAAGCAAATGAGGCAGGAGTTGCCCAAGAACTCCCATTCACATTGACCACAACCAGCTGAAAGAGGCTGAAAGGTAGTTTAGTTGTATGTCCAGCAGGAAAAGATGGAATGGATTTTAACAAGATAGCTGGCAGTCTCTGCCACAGGGCCTACACTGGAGAACGTTTCCTCCAGAGAGGCCCAGCCTCCCTACCACCTACTGCTTTGCTGGCCCCGAGGTTCAGGATCCATCAGGCAACGGTGCTGCTCCCACCATGTGCCCTCCGTGCAAGTCAGCCTCTCTCCAGCCCCGGTTCCCTGTCACTCTGCCTCAATTCACTTCTCTTGTGAGGATGAACTTTGGAGACCTGTCCTACTTCCTTTGAGCGCAGTGGTGCTCAGAGAAGGACACACCGAATAGCGGTTCTGCACTGGGCGACTTCCCCAGGGCTCTGCCAAGAGCAAAGCCTCACTCATCTCCACCCACTCCTCCCTGTCTTTTCCACTTCAGCACAACTGTTCTTACTGCGTCTCCAACGACCTTCATGCTCTGGGGTCTGACGGAGACCTTCTAGTCCTCCTTCTACTTAACATTTCAGCAGCATTCCAAGTAGTTGACCCACTATTGAAATTCCTTCCTCTGCATTTTCCTGCTATCTCTGGCTACTCTTCCTCAAACTACTTTCTTGGATTTCTTTCTTCTACATGACCTCTAAGGTCTGTTGTTCTTCTGGGCTCAGTCTAAACCTCCCCCCTGGCTTCCAAAGTCCTTCATAATCTTTCCTCAGCCGTTTTGTTCACCCGTCTTCTTCATGCCAATCCAAAATGCACCCTTCGCGTTAAATGCCTCATTCTGTACCGCCCACCTCTGAAACTTGGCTCAATACCCTTTTCTAGAATGCCAACATATCCCCTTTCTAACTCTCCATACTATGCATCCTACAAAGAACATTAGACCTCCCAGCACCTGACTGACACCTTCCCCAAATGTTCTAGTGCACTAAAATATCTCCCTTCTCTACCTTGGGTGCCTGTCCCTTACAGCATTTTCACCTTTCATAAGAGGCTCTCATCCTGTCCTCCAATGATTGCTCTAGACATTAGAACAATGTTTCACAAACTTTTCTGATCAGAAGACATAAAGATAATGCTTGTTAAATGCAGATTCATGGAATCCCAACTTATTCTTCTGAAACTCCCCAGGGGAGAAAAGTAGAAATCACATTATGTCATGGTTCTTGATCATTAAGAACAGAAGGTTGAGCTAGTCTTTGGTCAATGCCAGGTCCTGCTCTTATGCTATTTATCCTTTCTCATTCCCTATTCCTTTCCTCTCCTGTCCTCATAGGCATCCCTCTTAATGTCTGTGGGATATTACCTTTTTTATTGCATGTATTTTTGAATTATAGGTATTGTTGTCTTGTATGCACGTATTTTTAATTTATGTAAATGTTATTGTGCTATACATGCCTCTGCTTTTCTTTTCTTTTTGTAAATTTTTATATTTTTATTGAAGTATAATTGACTTACAATGTTGTGTTAGTTTCAGGTGTACAACAAAGTGATTCAGTTATATATATATTATACAATATATATATATATATATATTCTTTTTTAGATTCTTTTCCCTTATAGGTTATTACAAAATACTGAGTATAGTTCCCTGTGCTCTACAGTAGGTTATCTATTTTATATATAGTAATGTGTATGTATTAAACCCAAACCCCTTTCCCCTTTGGTAACCATTGGTTTGTTTTCTATGTCTGTGGGTCTATTTCTGTTTTTGATATAAGTTCATTTGTATCTTTTTAGATTCCACATATAAGCGATATCATATGATATTTGTCTTTCTCTCTCTGACTTACTTCACTTAGTATGACAATCTCTAGGTCCATCCATGTTGCTGCAAATGGCATTATTTCATTCGTTTTTATGGCTGAGTAATATTCCATTGTGTGTATATACCACATCTTCTTTATCCATTCATCTGTTGATGGACATTTAGGTTGCATCCATGTCTTGGCTATTGTAAATACTGCTGTTATGAACATTGGGGTGCATGTATCTTTTTGAATTATGTTTTTTTCCCAATATATGCCCAGGAGTGGGATTGCAGGATCATATGGTAGCTCTATTTTTAGTTTTTTAAGGAATCTCCATACTGTTCTCCATAGTGGCTGCACCAATTTACATGCCAACCAGCAGTGTAGGAGGGTTCCTTTTTCTCCAGCATTTATTATTTGTAGACTTTTTTTTTTTTTTTTTTTTGCGGTACGCGGGCCTCTCACTGTTGTGACCTCTCCCGTTGCGGAGCACAGGCTCCGGACGCGCAGGCTCAGCGGCCATGGCTCACGGGCCCAGCCGCTCCGCGGCATGTGGGATCCCCGGACCGGGGCACGAACCCGCGTCCCCTTCATCGGCAGGCGGACTCCCAACCACTGCGCCACCAGGGAAGCCCTATTTGTAGACTTTTTGATGATACATGCCGCTGCTTTTCATTTTTCCATGAAGTAGTATGTGGTTTAGGCCCACTCATGTTGCTACGTGTACATGTAAGTCATTGCTTCTAACCCCTGCACAGTATTCTTTTGTGCACATTCACTACCCAGCAGTAGATCCTGAGGTTACCTCCAACTTCCCACCAGTACAAATACTGCAGCAACAGACAACATAATCCTCTTTCTAGGAGCCTAAATTATCTTTCTCATTTGGTAAGATTATCATTTATTTAGTGAAGTTTGAGTAAACAAGTATAGATGAAAGAGGGGAAAATCTCATGCTTTCCAAAAAGCTGTTGGATACCAGACCTGAAGGAGGCCAGGAACCCCATTATTTCCTACCTAAAGATGATACCACTACAAAACAATATTTATTTTCAAGATACAAATTTAGTAAAATTAGTAGTCTTGACAAATCCCAGGTAATTTATAACAAGGCTTGTAAAAAGGCTGAATGTTCTTAGAACTAAGCTTTCATTTATTTGGAATCAGTTATGGGAACACCCTTGTTACACCCTTGAGACAACCCTGACTCAAAAGAAAGTTTTACAGACAATAGTGATCTCCCCAGAGCACTCCTGAGGACTGCCCAGCCTGAATAACAATCAGGCCCATGCACTCAAGCAGAAGCCAGTTGTGCTGCACTGAAGTGCAGGTATTTTTAAAAGCTGAGCACAGCAGAGACTCCCCCATCAATGCTGGCTGGCCTCAGTTTGTTGCCTGGAGCTATATTGCAGAACCTCTGATGTATTGCCAGAGGGGTCACTGGAGGATTGTGTATTTGCTCAAAGATACTCTAACCCTCTTGTCTTTGCCCATAAGTCATAGCATTGAAATGCATGTATTGGCAAAAACTACTCCAGCTGCCCCGGAATGCTTATGACAAGCCCTTTAGATCTTCTGCCATCATATCCAACAACATGTGGAAAAAGAAGAGGTACCTATCTCTCTTGAAATAATAAGCACAGCACCAAGGCTGGGGAATCTAAAGGAAATCCAAGGGGTTAACAAGAAGTCACAGTAACAACTTAAGGTAACAGCGTTCTACAGCTCTAAGAGCGACCCTTATTTACCTGGTTCAAAGAATTAGGACTGCTTATTATTTAAAAATGTAAGGGGCAAAGAATAAGGAACTGCAGGTTCCTCATGTAGATTGTACCACTGGAGAACAGGCAGTGTCCAAATTCCAACCTCCTCTCTGCTCAGCCCAGGGCTCTAGGAGAAGGGGCACATTTTTGTATTTAGTCCAACCAGAGGGGCACATTTTCCTAATTGGTCAGTCAGAAGGGGACACATTTTTGTAAAGCCCCACCTGGAGGGATTTGGATGAGATTTCCATCTCCTCTGTTAAGAGGTACTTTATGTTCTAGAAACAGCCCTGGGGGGAGAGACATTGTGCCAGTCATATCTTAGCCCTCTGTGAAAAGTGCAGTGAATAACATGGTGATTGGCAATAAAATACAAGTTTGTTGAACTGAATGCTTGTCAGACTGGGATGTGTGGCTTTAAAATCCTAGCGCCTGTCTCCAAGAGTACACTCACAGTAAAGCCGATAAATCCATTTTACCTGACTCCCCAGCTACATGGCTGGTTTCCTTTTTAAGAGTGAGAATCACGTATCCATTTTCTTTATGTTCCCCAAAGCAGCATGTAGAGTCTTACGCCCAAAGTAGATATTCAAAAACGTTGGTGGATGGCTCATCCAGATGAAATGGGGAGTTTGTTTTAAAACCTGTATCATAAAGTATATGCCATTTGAGAATTGCTAGAGCTGATTTGCTGAGACTCTCCTTTTCAATGTAACTTTTGACCTAGAACTTTGGAGTCCCTAAAGGCAAATCTTAATTTATACAAGTGTTCAGAAGAGACTACCCTGAAGGTATACAGGTGTTTCTTAACACAGGTGAGTCAAGAGTGGCAATGGGAACAAAATAGTTTGTGAGTTTCTTAAAGAGACAGCATTTCTCAATACAGGCAAAGAGGTTGACTTGTTCCTCTCCTCTTTCCTTATTTTCTAGTGTTTAACTAAAGCATAGACTTATGGTGTTTACAGGTAAATTATGGGGTCCAATTCCATCTAACCTTCCTCAAAAAGAATGAAACCAAGCATTCAGAAGCAGAAACTGAAACGACACATTAAATAACCTGCTGACCCTCCCCCACTTTCCAAAAAAATTATCTGTAAAAAGGAAGGAAATGTTTGATTGATTTATTTAGGCCACGACCCGCGATTTGTGGGATCTTAGTTCCCCCACCAGGGATTGAACCTGGGCCCACAGCAGTGAGACCGTGGAGTCCAACCACTGGACCGCCAGGGAATTCCCAAAAGGAATGTTTTAAAAGTTTAATACTGTCTCTCTAGAGATGATGAGATACTTATATTCTCTTTTTTCTACTTGTCTAACATTTCTACAATTTTTGTAAATGACATATTTTTTAATACGAAAAGTGCTTTGTTAAAAAAATAACACAGTATTCTGCTTTCCCTTGGCAAATGGGTGGGCATATGATCCAATCTGGGCTGCTTATGGTTCTTCCCTAGGATTTTTCCATTTGGAACTGAAGGAGAAGGGGTCCTATCTCTAGAGTCACATAGCTGGAAGGATGTGCAAATATAGCTGCTTGGAAATACCTTCCCTGATACATGGAGAAAGCCTGGCTCTGTAAGAAAGACTAACAGTCAAGCATATACAAAAACAGAGAATTCAGAAGTCAGTGAGGCAACATCTGAATACAGTGTTCCTACAATATCTTTTCACTTTACTTTGATCATGGTTAATTTTTAAAATATTTATTCAGCAGTTACTATGTGCTATGGGCCAGAAACTGTGATAGATGCTTAAGTATGCAACAGTGAATAAGACATAATTGCTGGGGTTTACATACTTATCTAAGGTACCTCTTTGTTATTCTGGACTAATAAGGTAAATATACACACTTTGAAGTAGGCTGCAGTTCTGCTGTGACACTGCACCTTTGAAACACTAGAAACTGGATTTCAACTGTTGGCCAAAATGAAGAAAAAGGGATCAAATTTCCCTCCCGCTTGAAACAACCAAAAAAACAGAGAAAATATATGAAACAGTGATTTTTCAGAATGCTGGAGATGGTCATTGAAGCACAGAAAACAAAAAGGTGGGCCTTGCAATTGCCTTGATTTACTGATTTAAGAGAAATTCCAGGTTGCGGAGCAGGAAGTGCAAGCCCGTGTCTGTGGAGCCTGGCACTCTCTGAGCTGAGGAGATGGAGTTGAGGGTCCAGGTACATCAAGATGGTTAGAGTTCATAAAACAGAGAAACAGAGAAGAGAGAAATGGGGCAGAGAGAAAACTCCAGAGACTGCATGAATGCCTGTGAGGAAACCAACCAAGGCTGGGGAAAGAACCACCTGAAAAGATTAGAGGAAACAGTACCTGGTGGTCCCCCAGATAATCCAGGGTAAGCTCCCTGTCTCAAGGTCCTTAACCTTAATCACATCAGCAAAGTCCTTTTTGCCATAGGAGGTAATATGTTCACAGATGCTGGGGATTGAGACATGGGCATCTTTGTGGGGTCTAACATCTAATAAAGGACTTGTAACTAGAATATATAAAGCACTGTCAAGACTCAACAGTAAGAAAACACACAATCAGATTAAAAACTGAACAAAAGATTTGCACAGATTTGAAACAGATGCACTTAACATATAAGGCAAATAAGTACATGAAATCATGTTAATCATTATTAGTCTTACACCTTTTCGAATAGCTAAAACTAAGAGGTTTGACCATATAAACTATTGGTGGGGATAGGGAATAACTGAAACTCTCAGAGACTGCTGATGGGAATGTAAAATTGTACAACCACTTTGCAAAGCAGTTTAGAAATTAAACAGACACCTATCATATGATTTAGCTCTTCTACTCTCAGGTATTTATCCAAGAGACTTGAAAGCGTGTGTCCATTCTGAAATGAGAGGACATTCTTAGAGAGAGCATTCTGCCCACTTGTACATAATTGTTCATAGCAGCTTTATTTGTAATAGCCAAAAGCTGAAAAGACCACAGAGTCCATGAAAAGGGAAATGGATGAACAAGTTATGGTACAGTCATGCACTGGAGCACTACACTGCAACAAAAAGTAATAAACTATTGATACATGCAACAACATGAATAGACCTCCAACCCTCCCCCCCCCAGAGAATATATATAATATACATATTCATGTGTATTAATTTCCAAAAGATACGAATGAACCCATAGTGTCAGAAAGCAGTTCAGTGAGTGTTTGGGGGAAGGGGGAGTACAGACTAGAAAAGGAGCAGGAAGAAAGTTTTTTTTTTTTTGCGGTACGCGAGCCTCTCACTGTTGTGGCCTCTCCCGTTGCGGAGCACAGGCTCCGGACGCGCAGGCTCAACGGCCATGGCTCACGGGCCTAGCAGCTCTGTGGCATGTGGGATCTTCCCGGACCGGGGCACGAACCTGCGTCCCCTGCATCGGCAGGCGGACCCTCAACCACTGCGCCACCAGGGAAGCCCAACTCTGTTCTTCTTTCTCAAGATTACTTTGACTATTAGGGTCCTTTTTTATTCCATACGAATTTTAGAATTATTTTTTCTAGTTCTGTGAAAAATGCTGTCGGTATTTTAATACAGATAACATTGAATCTTTAGATGGCCTTGGGTAGTATGGTCACTGTAACAATATTACTTCTTCCAAATCATGAACGTGGTATATCTTTCCATCTGTTTGTGTTGTTTTCAATTTCTTTCATCAGCCTCTTATAGTTATCTGAGTATAGGTTTTTTACCTCCTTAGTTAGATTTATTCATAGGTATTTTTTTTGATGCAATGATAAGTGGGATTGTTTCCTTAATAACTCTTTCTGATAGTTTGTTCTTAGTGTATAGAAATGCCACAGATTTCTGTATATTCATTTTATATCCTGCAACTTTGCTGAATTCATTGATGACCTCTAGTAGTTTTTTGGTATCATCTTGAGGATTTTCTACGTATAGTATCATGTCATTTGCAAACAGTGACAGTTTTACTTCTTCTTTTCCAATTTGGATTCCTTTTATTTCTTGTCTGATTGCTATGGCTAGGATTTCCAATACTATTTAAATAAAAATGGCAAGAGTGGGCATCCTTGTCTTATTCTGATCTTAAAGGAAATGCTTTCAGCTTTTCACTGTTGAGTATATTAGTTGTGGACTTATATATGACCTTTATTATGTTAAGGTATGTTCCCTCTATACCTGCTTTGTGGAAAGTTTTTATCATAAATGGATGTTAAATTTTGTCAAAATCTTTCTACATCTGTTGAGATGATTGTATGATTTTTATTCTTCAATTTGTTAATGCAGTGTATCACATTGATTTGTGGCTATTGAACCATCCTTTCATCCCTGAGGTAACTTCCACTTTTCATGATGTATGATCCTTGTAATGTATTGTTGGATTTGGTTCGCTAATATTTTGCTGAGGATTTTTTAATCTATGTTTATTAGTGATATTGGCCTGTAATTTTCTTTTTTGTAATATCTGTCTGATTTTGGTATCAGGATGATGATGGTCTTTGGAAGTATTCATTCCTCTGCAATTTTTGGAAATATTTTGAGAAGGATAGGTGTTAACTCTTTTCTAAATGTTTGGTAGAATTCACCTGTGAAGCCATCTGGTCCTGGACTTTTGTTTGTTGAAAGTTGGTTTATTATGATTATTCTTACTGATTCAATTTCATTACTGGTAATTGGTCTTTTCATATTTTCTATTTCTTCCTGGTTTAGTCTTGGGAGATAGTTTATTTCTGGGATTTTGCCCATTTCTTGTAGGTTGTCCTTTTTTTTTTTGGTGGATAGTTGTTTGTAGTAATCTCTTATAATCCTTTGTATTTCTGGAGTGTCAATTGTAACTTCTCCTTTTTCATTCAGATTTTATTAATTTAGGCCCTCTCTTTTTTTCTTGATAAATCTGGCTAAAGGTTTATCAATTTTGTTTATCTTTTCAAAGAACACATTCTTAGTTTCATTGAACTTTTCTATTGTTTTTTAAGCTCTATTTCATTTATTTCTGCTCTGATCTTTATGATTTCTTTCCTTCTACTAACTTTGGGTTTTATTCTTTTAAGTTCCTTTAAGTGTCAGGTTAGGTTATTTTTTTGATATTTTTCTTATTTCCTGAGGTAGGCTTGTATTACTATAAACCTTCCTCTTAGAACTGTTTTTGCTGCATCCCATGGATTTTGGGTTATTGTATTTTTGTTTTCTTTTGTCTCCAGGTATTTTTCTATTTCTTCTTTGATTTCTTCAGTGACCATTGGTTTCTTAGTATTATATTGTGTAGCCTCCACATTTTTCTGTATTTTGCAGTTTTTTCTTGTAGTTGATTTCTAGTCTCATAGCATTGTGGTCAGAAAATATACTTGATATGATTTCAGTTTTTTTAAAATGTACTGAGACTTGTTTTGTGGCTTAGCATATGATCTATCCTGGAGAATGTTTCATGGGCACTGCAAAAGAATGTGTTCTGATGCTTTTGGATGAAATGTTCTACATATAATCTATTAAGTCCATCCTATCCAATGTGTCACTTAAGGCAAGTGTTTCCTTATTGATTTTCTGTCTGGATGATCTGTTCATTGATAGGATGTTACATTGTGTTGCTATTAATTTCTCCCTTTATGCCTATTAATATTTACTTTATGTATTTAGGTACTCCTATTTGGGTGTATATATATTTACTATTGTTATATTTTCTCCTTGGATTGATCCCTTGATCATGACATAATCTCTAGAAAGGGTTGTTTTGAGGCTAAAATTAGATACCTTCTTAAAGCAACTGACCTATAATACATTTTGAGTTCTAGATGTTTTGGAGTAATTCATCTTTATTAATCTTCAGGACAACCTTGCAAAGTGGGCATTATTACTCTCATTTTACAAACTAAGAAACTGAAATTTGAAGGTTAAATAATTTATCAAGATAACTGAATAGGTGGCAAAGTAGTTAATCTGACTCAAAAGACCAAATACTTTACAGCATGCCATATTATTTTTCTAGCGTATTTAATAAATATTTTCTGATTAATTGGTATTTAACATATGACTTTAAAAGACACTACAACATAAATATCCAGAGTGTGAAGGGGTTCTCTAGAGAAGACATTTACTTATGATGTCTGTGCTCAAATTTTTTAAATAGAAATTTCTTTGGAATCTGCAGTTCATTCCTTTTTATGTGCTCACTGTGGCCAAATTTTAAGACGAATATGGTTAAGGAAAATAGCCAAACACATTAAATACATGGGTGTGAGTGACGAGCCTATGTACTTATACTTGGGGTAAAAGTAAGATGATAATACTAATATTGCTTTTTTGTAGTTTAAAAACACAATTTCAAAGAAGGAGTGTCAAAAATGCATTAAATAATGGTGGTATCAATTAAAATAAGTGTGTAGTCTTTTATGGTGCCCACTTTAAAGTAGAACACACTAATTTTAGTAACATCTGATGCTTACTTGAAAAATATAAAACTCGTCATGTCACAGTCATAGCTCATTTAGCCTTGATCCTGCCCTGTTTCAAGTTGTGAATCAAGGGTGGCAAATCACTTAAGGTAGCTTTGCGTATATAAATATTATAGTTAAGTGTATTGTTGAGTTATCAGCTAGTTAGTTGTCTTTGAATACCAATTTGAAATACTGATTTAAAAATCTGTTACATATTTACCATGCAAGTCTCTAAAACTGAAAAAGAAAAAATAACTGTTTGTTACATAGTTATTCTAATGAATGTAACTGTAGAATCTAGAATTACAGACAATTGTAATAAATTGAATGCAGAAATCATTCTGTTTATTTACACCTATGACCTACAGAATATAGTGGAACCAAGCTTTCAAAAGTGAAAGAACAATTGGCCAACTGCCTACGTCATCCAGCATATTAATGTTAGTCATTTAAGATTCACATAACTACCTAGCTTCATTGTTTATTCCCAAAGCATGCAATACAAAGTATGGTCTGGTTACTGATGAACATTGCTGTTGGAATTTTTGTCATAAACTGTTTTCCAAATGCCCTGTGTAGGATTCTTTTTATTTTTTATTTTATTTTCCATCGAGTAGTCTGGAACCAAACAAGATGACCATCAATAAACAATGCCTATGGACATATATACACTACTAAATGTAAAACAGATAGCTAGTGGGAAGCAGCCTCATAGCACAGGGAGATCAGCTCGGTGCTTTGTGACCGCCTAGAGGGGTGGGATAGGGAGGGTGGGAGGGAGGGAGATGCAAGAGGGAAGAAATATGGGGACATATGTATATGTATAACTGATTCACTTTGTTATAAAGCAGAAACTAACACACCATTGTAAAGCAATTATATTCCAATAAAGATGTTAAAAATAAATAAATAAATTTGAAAAAAAAAGAGCAATGCCTATGTTTGATGTCTTTTGAAGGCAGCCACACCACACACATGCGCACGCGTGCGCACACGCATGCGGGAAAATAATTAACTGACATCTGTTATTTTCCTTCAAATTTGGGCTTGGCTCAAAGGACACAAAGTACACAGCAATGACCAGCTGCTGACAAGTAAAATTCCACAAACATTTTAAGACTGTGCCAAAATATTTACTACCTCTTCCTCTGTAAAATTTAATTGTGAAATATAGAATCACAAAATGTAACAGGAAGACTCAATTATGGAATATAATCTTAACTAAGATGAGCTAAATTTGTATGCTTCCATGAAAATTCATACTACCAGAGTCAAGTTTTACTTTTAAGTAAGAATTCACCTCTGGGAATTCATTCTTGCGCTAGTAACCTGGTCTTTTAAAATTTTGCATCAAGGCTTTCATAGGCCACTGCAGATGGGCCCCTAACACATTTTGGTTATAACCTTCAATACCTAAGGTTGTACTTTGTCATTTTTATTGCCTTTCAATATTCTGGATGCTCAGCTGAAAATGTAGCAATTAACAACTGTGTAGACTCTGAGAGATAATAGCAAAACAATCAGGGTGCTTCTTGTCATCATCCAGTATAAACAGCAGTCTAGTCACTTATTTCCACAAATATTCACAGCACTTACCATATGCCCAGTGTGGTCTCTGTGGATACAACCATGCACAAGACATATTCCTTTCCCCAAAGAAGTTACCATATAGCAAGTAATAAGCAAGTACTTTAATCTCAAATAACCAAGTAATAGAGCTTTGTGCAAAAGGGGAAGATTTTTACAGCTCTCTTTTCATTTATCAATTTGGGGATATACCTACTAACCAGAGTTCGGAAACTCTATCTGTGGGATTTCAGTAAGGAAACTATGCTAGGCATTTGCAAATGAAGATCTGAACACCTAGCAGCTAACAGTAAGACTTCTTTTTTTTTTTTTTTTTACAAATATGAGATTGCAAGTTTTATTCTAAAGGCATAGAATCCTCTGTAAACAGACATCAAGCATTAACAGTGATTTGTGGTTTCCTGGGAATATTCTGTCACCTTGAATTTAAATATGGGAAACTACAGTTACAAAAATGAAATAGGCCTGATAGTTTTAGGGAGAAAACATGTACAATTCTGTGTACCAGTAAGACTTCTTCTAGTAGTACAGGCATATTTCTGAGGCACACAAGAGTACAAATGTAGGAAATGGCATCAACCTTATGGGAATTTAGTGACTGTGGTGGTGTATAAAATAAGAAGAAGAATGGTGATATAAAAATGTTTTATTGTATTTAAGGCAAAAATTTAGAGCCCTCAAAACATAATCAATTTCTGCTTTCTAATCATTTAATCATAGCTTTTTCTCAATTCTAGCAAACATCAGTTTTCACCAAGTTGGAATGAAATCAATGATAAGTTTTAATATTTTCCTAGTTGGTTAATTATTGCCCATACCCTGAGGACATAAAACAGATAACTCCCAAAAAAAACCCAAAAAAAAACAGATAACTCCTTTCAACAGTTGTCCCAACAACATTAGAGACTTCAGCTTCTAAACACAATAGTATAATAAGCATCAAATTTACTTCCCCATCTTAAATAAATATAAAACTGGACAAAATATATTTATAAAATATAATTACACAGATGATAGAATTAGTAGAAAATGACATCAAACTATCTATAAAAACACTACCTATATTCAAGAAGGTAGAGGAAATCATAAACATAAGAAGGGAAAAAGGGAAGATATAAAAAAAGACCCAAATGGAACTTTTAGAGACGAAATATACAATACCTGAGGCAAAAAACAACATGGACAGAATGAACAGCAGATTAGATACTTCATAAGAAAAGAAAACAGTGAACTTGGAGACCTAGAAATAGAAACTATTCAAATAAAACAGAGAGAAAAAAGGCTGGAATAAAGCAAACAGGGCACCAGTAAGTTGTAGAACAAGGTCAAGCAGCCTACCATATTTGTGATCAAAGTCCCAGAAAAGGTAGGTTGGGGAGGGGAACAAAAAAGTTATTTGAAAAAATAATGGCCACAATTTTCTAAATTTGATGAAAAGTATAAACCCAAAGATCCAAGAAGCTCAATCAACCCCAAGCAGAAAACATGAAGGAAACTACATTAAGGCGTATCATAATCGAATTTCTGGAAACTCCTAATAGAGAGAAAACAGAAATATCACGTATAGAAGAATTAGGATATATTAGTCAGCTCTAGCTTCTGTAATAAAATGCCATAGACTAGGTAGCTTATACCGCAGAAATTTATTTTCTCCCAGTTCTGGAGGCTGGAAGTTTGAGATCATATGCCAGCATAGTTGAGTTCTGGTGAGGAATCTCTTCCTGATTAGCAGATGACAGCTTCCTAGCTGTGTGCTCACATGGCCATTCCCCTGTACATACACGTGGGGAAGGGGAGAGATCTCCCTCTTCTTATAATGCCACCAATCCTGTGGGATAAGGACTCCACCCCTGTGACCTCATTTAACCTTAATTACCTCCTAAATGCTCTATCTTCAAATACAGTGACATTTGGCTTCAATATATGAACTTGGAGGGTGGGGGAACCACACAATTCAGTCTATAGCAAAAAAAGAATAACAGTAGTCTTCTCATAAAAAAAAAAATAATACGATTGACATCTTTAAAGTATTCAAAGGAAAAAAATTACAAGCTCAGCAAAAAGATCTTTCAAAAGACTTCATATATATAAAATCTGAGAGAATTTATTACTAACACATTATCACTACAAGAAATAAGAAAGGAAGTCCTTCAAGCAGAAGGGAAAAATTATTTCAGATGGAAATATGGATCTTACAAATTAATGAATGGAGAACACCAGACATGGCAAATATATGAATAAGTATACTAGCTTTCTTTCCTAATTTTTAAATCTCTTTAAATGATAATTAGTAAAAGTAGTAATGTATTGTGGGGTTTATAACATAAGAAAAAGTGAAATGTATTATAATAATAGCACAAAGGTTGAGGTGTGGAATGGACATATACTGCTATAAAGTTCTTATACTACGTATAAAAATTACATATTTGAAAGTAAACTCTAATAAGTGAAAGATGTACACTGTAAATCCCAGAAAAATCACTAAACAAAAAACAAAAGCAAAACCCCCACAAAACCCAGAAAAAAGTCAAATGAAAAAACAAGCCAATAATAGAGATAAAATCAAACCATAAACACACATACACACACACACACACACACACACACATACACACAATCCAAAAGAAGGAAGGAAAAGAAGAAAAAGGTAACAAAAAACAGAAAAAAAAACCCCAAATAGGAACATGGTTACTATAGATTGAATGTTTGTGTCCCCCCAAAATTCATACATTGCAATTTAATCCCCAATATGATAATATTTAGAGTTGAGACCTTTGGGAGGTGATCAATTAGATTATATGGGTGGAGCCCTTGTAAATGTGATTAGTGTCCTTATAAAAGAGGCCCCAGACAGCTTCCTTGCCCCCTTCCACCATGTGAGGTCACAGTGAAAAGACAGTAGTCTTTGAACCAGGAAGTAGGTCCTCACCAGATACTTTAATCTTGGACTTCCCAGCCTCCAGAACTGTGAGAAATAAATTCGTGTAGCTTGTAAGTCACTTAGCCTACAGTATTTTGTTATAGCAGTCCAAACCAAGACAATGGTAGATTTAAAACCAACGATATTGATAACTACATTAAGTATAACTAGGCTAAATACCCAATTTAAAAGGCAAAGATTGTCAGCTTGGATGAAAAGCAAGACCCAACTATACAATGTCTACCAGAAACCCACTTTAAAAATAAAGACATGTAAATTAAAGTACAAGGATAGAAAAATATATATCATGCTAACATAAATTTTATGAAGACTGAGAGGCTATAATTAATTTCAGACAAAGTAGATTTCAGGACAAACAAAATCACCAGGGATCAAGAGTCATTTCATAAAGATAATCAATTCATTAAGACTTAAAATTTCTAAATATTTAATCTAGTAAGAGTTTTAAAGTGCTTGAAACAAAACCTGATAGAACGATAAAGAAAAATAATGACCCCACAATTATAGTTGGAGGTTTCAACATCCCTCTCTTGATAATTGAATATAATTAAATATTCTCTTTTTGCTTAGTGAAAGTTAAGTACATTTTGTCCTGGACACTGTTCTTTCTCTTCTACTCAACTCTTTGTACAAGAAACAAGAAACAAAATTTTATCTCTGCCATAGCATGTAGAGATGCTAAAGAGTATCAAAAACAAAAGAAAAAGGCAGCCCAGTTGAAGGAGAAAACCAAGGAACAATTGGATTATACAGCTTTGGGTAATTATGAGGCTGTTCAGTCTGTTCCTGTGCTACTGACCCAATTCCTGTATTTTTAGGAATAGTGTTTTAAAGATTCTAAGAGCCATGAGGAAGGAGACCAGTGCCTTCTTCTGTGATGCCCACAAAACCTAGCATGTATCAGGTGGGATATAGTATAATGATTAATCACAACAGATCAAGAAAAATTGAATTTGATTGATGGCTATGGAACCTTGAAAGTTACTTAAACTCTCTGGCACCTAGGTTCATTATCTGTAAAATGAGAATAATAGTACTGTATTCATTTCTTAGGGTTGCCATAACAAATTACCACAAGCTAAGTGGCTTAAAACAACAGAAATTTATTGTCTTACAGTTTTGGAGGCCAGAAATCCAAAATCAAGGTATCAGCAGGGCTATGCTCCCTTTGAAGTCTCTAGGGGAGAATCCTTCCTTGCCTCTTCCAGATTCTTGTGGTCCTGAGTATTTCTTGGCTTGTCGTTGCAAAACTCCATTCTCTGCCTTTGTCTTCACCTGAACTTCACGTGGCCTTCACTTTTCTCTCTCTCTCTTGCTTCCTCTCTGTCTCTCCTGATGTTTCTCTTATAAGGACACTTGTCATTGGATTTAGGGTACACTTAGATTAGCCAAGATTCTATCATCTTGATATCCTTAATTTCATCTACAAAGTCGCTTTTCCTAAATAAGATTACTTTCAAAGGTGCCACGTATTAAGATGCGGACATTTCTTTTTGGGGATTACCATTTGACTCACAAGTATCTACCTAAAATGTTGTCTTATGGCTTAAATGAGATGACTTTTCTAGAGCACCTATCTTGTAATAATTTTTGACTTCTAGGTACATTTTCATTGATCTTCGTGATAACCTTGCAAAATGGACATGACATCCCCAATTTACAAATTAAGAAACAGAAACTGATGTGTTAATTCAATCAAGGTATTGTTGGTTTAAAATATTGAAATTAAGAAACGAAGCCATTTACGATAGTTTAAAAATATGAAATACTCAGGGATAAATTGGACAAAAATTTACAAGACTGCTACATTAAAAGCTTCAAAGCATTGCTGAGAGAAACCTAAAAAGACTTAACAGAGGTGTATACAAAACTCATCGATCTAAAGGCTCAATATTGTTAAGAAGTCAATTTTCCCCAAATGGATTTATAGACTCCGGATAATCCCCAGCAAAATCCCAACTTTGTTTTTTTGGTAGAAATTGATGGGCTGACTCTAAAATTTGTATAAAAATTCAGAGACACTAGAATAAACAAAACAGTTTTGGAAGAAGAAAATTGGAGGACATACTATAAGAGTATTATAGACAGCTATAATGATGAAAGCAATTAGGCTTGGCATAATGATAGACATAACTCAAAACAGAAAAGAGAGTCCAGAAATGGACTCATAGATACATGGCCAACTGATTTTCACCAAAGGTGTCAGGGAAAGGGATAATCTTTACAACACTTGATGCTAGAATAATTTTTGCACATGTTAAAAAAAAAGAAAAGGAAAGAAAGAAAAGGAAAAAATGTAACCTCCTTATCTCATATCATATTCAAAAATTAAGTCGAAGTGGATCATAGAACTATAAGTCAGAGCTAAAAGTCTAGTATTTCTAGAATAAAACAGGAGAAAAATCTTGGTGACCTTGGGTTAGGCAAAGATTTCTTAAACAGCACCAACAATAAAAGACAAATAAGTTGAACTTCATCAAAATTAGAATATTTTACTCTTCAAAACACACTGTTATGAAAATGAAAAGGCAAGTCACAGATTATGAGAAAAGTGTTTGCCAAATACGTATCTGATAAAGCTTGTGTGTACAGAATACATAAAGAACTCTCATAGCTCAATAAGACAACCCAATTTTTTTAAATGGGCAAAAAAAATTTACAGAGACTTCATCAAAGTCAAATAAATGCATGAAAAGATGTTCAACATCATTAGCCACCAGGTCATTGAAACTGCAATGAAATACCACTCCACACCCATGTGAGAACCTATATATATTTTTTAAACTGACAATACTAACTATTGCTGGGGATGTGGAACAGCTAGACTTCTCATATATTGCTGGTGGATATGCAAAGTGGTACAGGAATTTTGGAAAATAATTTGGCATTTTTTCTAAAGTGAAACATTCTTACACAAGAGAAATTAAAATATATATTCACACAAAGACTTGTCTACAAATGTCTTGTAGCAACTTCATTATTTTTGGACAAAAACTGGAAACAGCTCAAACGGCCATCAACTAGTAATGAATAAACAAATTGTGGTATATCTTTACAATGGCATACTACTCAGCAAAAAAATGAATGAACTGCTGATACATCCAATAGCATAGATGAACCTTAAAAGCATATTCAGTGAAAGCAGTATGGTAGGTAGAATGCCCAGCAAAAGTTGTCCACGCCCTAATCCCCGGACTCTATGAGTGTGTTACATTAAATATCAAAAGGGATTTTGCAGATGTCATTAAGGTTAAGGATTTAACATAAGGAGATTATCCTGGATTATCCAGGTGGATCCAGTCTAATCACACGAGCCCTTAAAAGCACAGAACTTTCTCCAGCTGGAGTCATAGAGAAGCAGCTAGAAAGGGAAGAGTCCAAAAGATTCCAAGTGTGAGAAGGATTTGATGTGCTTTTGCTGGTTCTGAGATATAGGGGGCCATGTACAACCCCTGGAGAAAGGTCTCCAGGAGCTAAGGAGGGCCCCAGCTGACAGCCAGCAGGAAAACCTCAGTCCCACAGCTGCAAGGGACTGACTTCTGCCAACAACCTGAATGAGCTTGGAAGCAGGTCATTTTCCAGAGCCTCCAGTTAGGAGCATGGCACTGCCTTATGATTTCGGCCTTGTGAAATCTAAGCAGAGAACCCAGTTGAGCCACGCCATACCTGGACCTCAGACCCAGACAACTTGAGATAATGAACTTGTGTTATTGTAAGCTGCTCGTTGTGCTAATTTGTTACAGCAGCAATGGCAAACTACTACAAGGAACCAGACACCATACTGTAGGATTTCATTTATATAAAATTCTGGAAAAGGTAAAACTATAGTAATAGAACTCAGATCAGTGGTTGGTTGCTAGGTGTTCTGGGCAGGAGACTGGCTACAGGGAGAAGAAGAGAACTTTTGGGGGTGATGGAAATATCATGATTGTTTATAGTAGTTACGTGACTATACGTTTATCAGAATTCATCATATTGTACACCTAAAATTATTACATTTTATTGTATGTAAATCATGCTGCAAAAAAACTGATACAGTACACAAAACATAACACTAACCCTCTCCTTGACTTTTCACTTATCACAGCTATTTTGATGCAAAACTATTAAATCTAAAAGTAATAGCACACCTATCACTCATATTCCTGTATTCCTGAGATTAATACATTTTCAACCATCTCAAAGGCACGGGTAAAAATGTACAAAATTATTTCAGTATACTGATACTAATGTTACAATCAATGACTCTGTATTTATTATTATGTATTGTATGCACACAGACATACAATCATACAAACACATACACAATCGTATACCTATAGAAAGATAGGGAGATAGAAACTTTTCTTCACTACTCTTAAGTCATTTTCTATTGCTAATGAAGTGCTCATTGATTTGGTCTTTTGGGGGCAACATGAACACATTCAGGGTGGTGCTTTATTTGTCAATAAAGGCACCCAGGAGCACAAAAACCTGTAGTGTAGCCAGGTGAGGTTTAAGTGAAAGACCGTTTTATTATTTAGCAAATCTATATGCTAAGTCTATATGGTTTGTCATGTGATTAGGTCCAAACTCCTTGATCATGTTAGGAGAACTTAAGGGACTAATGGAAGGGAAACACAATAATGGACATCATTTATCGGCCACTTGCTCTGACGCATTTTTTTTTGATGTTTTACTGCTGACAGCTTTTAAGCTTCATCCTCCCTTGTACCCCGCATCTGGGGGGAATAAGAAAGCCAAGGCTCCCTCCTTTGGCATCAAAGGGAGATTCAAACCAGAAATGTCCTGCTTTCAGCCTGCCCCACCTACTAACCACAATGAAACTCCCACCCAGCCTCCTTTACTTGCTCTTCTAACACATTTTTGGACCAGCTTGGGAGGCCTGCCATGCTCTCCCCCAAAACCTCGTCATAATAAACCTTTTTACACCCTTTTGGTATGTGTGCGTGTGTGTCATCAGCCTCGACATTTGTATCAGATTTTGCCTGCAGATGGCCACAACACAGACACTCTGCTATGCATTTTACGTGTGCTTCCCATTTTCAGTCGGGGAAACAGAGAAACAGGAGAACTGGCTAGGGATTCCCTGGCGGTCCAGTGGTTAGGACGCAGTGCTTTCACTACTGTGGCCCAGGTTCAATCCCTGGTCAGGCAACTAAGATCCCACAAGCTGCGTGGCGGGGAGAAAAATAAAAGAACTGGCTAAAGGTCACACACTGAGTCGTACAGCTGGGACTCACACCAGAACCCATGCCGTTAACAAAGATGGTGTTCTGCTGATCAAACCATGACGGCAGTGGTGATCAGCATATCATGATGATTATTATGTCTTTATTATTGATAGCGTATTATAAAAACGCTGAAGGGAATGTAAAAGTCTGTTTCAAAATAGCATAGCCTTGCCTTTGTTATCTGGTAGTTTAGGTTCCTGTTACATTAGGCTAATAGTTTAAACAATGAGTGTTATGATTCAGCTCTAGAAAGCTTCCCCTGATCAATTTGGCACTAGGAAGAATTGTTTCAGGAATGTCTCCTTGTGGGCCTCTCCCAGTATTTTGTGGCCCCCGCAATCGGCTCGCTGTATCTAGTTAAAGAAACCGAAGACTCCATTTCAAACGCCTTTCCAAAAGAAGTGGATGACCCACAAACTTAAGGAATGTGTCATGTAGTTACAAGGTCAGTCTGCTGTTATGGAAGTTTCAAATGGGTAAAGGGTCATCATGAAGCCTTCCTGGAATTTTGGCTTCCAAAAGAAGGAGGTAGATTATGTGGGATCTTGAGGGATTAGAACCAAAATAGTTAAAAATGCATAAGAAGCAGAGAGCGGTCATGGTTGAATCATCCAGGGAGGCATTTTATCAGGAATTCTTTTGGAAGTAAACTCTACTTTTCCTTGATCTTTTACATCAAACCAAAGTATGTAACAAAGTCTGTAGAGATGTGATAAAGGTCAGTTAAAAGTATTTAAAAAAACATTTTTTTAAAGGCCCAAACAAAAAAGGGATAATAAGAATGTCAAAACAACCATTTTTGAGATTTTTGAGATCTTGCTATTTTTCAAGTTTGCAAAGCACTTTACTTTCATCATCTCATTTAACCCTTAGAGTAATTCTTAGAAGGAGGTATTATTTCCATTTACAGATGAGCAAACTGAGACTCGGAGAGAGACAGTGTCTTATCCAAGGTCACACTTCTAGTAATTGGTGAGGTCTGAATTCAGACCTTGGCTCCAAAGACCCTGCTCTCCTTAACTGACCTGAAATACTGCCTCTGAAGTGCTGCCTACTACTTACTTTCCAAAAAATATGGAAATCAGAGTGCCATCACTTGAAGGTCCAACTTCATTCCCCACCCCATCACACCCCCCTCATCATTTGTATTTAAGATACATGGCTCCATTTATTAGCTCATAAATATACTGTAACTCTTAAATAGACCAGTGGTACATTGATTTCCAAACATTTCCAATAATCAGTGTTTTACACACTTCATTCATATGCTTTTGTGATTTTTTTCTTATCTATTTAATGTTTCCCTCTAAATTAACTGTTTCTTTAGTTTCTTCCTAAGTTGTAATATTAATGAAGTAATAGGTTTGATATGCTACTTACTTTTTTCTAATAGATATAAACATATATAATTATCAAAATAAAATACTCCAAAAAGATCAATTAATGTGCAAAAGTTTTACCTGGGAGAAATGTTACATTAAGATGCAACATTTGAGCCATAGTATGGCTCTGAAGGTGGAAATCCAGGTATTTTGACAGTCTATAGTGAGGCAGTCCTTCAGATCATCACATCAGGTATGTGGCCGCCAATTCCCTCTCTGTACGGTCCGATCCTATCTCCTCCAGGTATTCTGAGGCCCTTGATGACATGGCTAAGCATGGAATCACCCCTATGATATTCCTGAGGGACTGGTTTGGATCTCCTTCTATTGCAAAAGCTCCTATTTTTATACAATACTCTCTCCTGTCAACACATCCAGAAGATATTGTACTATTTGTGAAAATTCCTCATCACTGTTTCAAAATATACTTAATAAAGACATTTCCTCAGTATTACATTATTGTCAATACTGTATGTAAAAATATATGTGTATATAATAACTAGGTATCACTTAACAAAGTAAACTTTGCGTAACTTTGTTCTGGTGAATGAAGCACAAAACTTTCACTCCTGGGGATCCTGTAGACCCAAATTTTATGCTTGAAGATTGGAAGAAGAATAGAATGATTTCCTCCATAGTCTGAAAGGCGAAACTGGGACCTGCCCTAGAATAGCCATGTGAAGATCAAGACACTTTTACGTTTATTCTAAGAAAAAGCAATACAAATGTGAGATATCAAATGCAGTTGGGGGAAACATGATACGGCGCTGTGTCCTCTATCTTTTTTTTTTCTGGTTGAGGTTTTCGATTTTATCTTATTTTATTTTATTTTTTGCTGTACGCGGGCCTCTCTCTGTTGTGGCCTCTCCCGTTGCGGAGCAACAGGCTCCGGACGCACAGGCTCAGCAGCCATGGCTCACGGGCCCAGCTGCTCCGCGGCATGTGGGATCCTCCCAGACCAGGGCATGAACCCGTGTCCCCTGCATCGGCAGACGGACTCTCAACCACTGCGCCACCAGGGAAGCCCTGGATTTTATTTTTTAATCAAAGGAAATGCTTGTTTACTGCAGATCGCTAAACAGTGAAATAGTGATATAGCAAATCACCTATACACTTAACAATCATTTGACACAAACATGAAGTTTTATTAAGTGATACAATGTATTCCCTCTGCGAAATTCAACAGATCTTTACTCTTATAATAGGTTGAGGTTTAGGGTTTTATTTCTAAACATTGCTTTTCAGCTAATGAAATATTTACTGAATGCAGGTCATGAAGCAGTAAGGCACTTAAATAATAAATCACTTCTGCATTCATGAAAATGTTTACAGAATGATATTAAGTGTTCCCATTTAATAAAAGGAGCACTTGCTAGTTGCTAGAAATATAAAGACGAATAAACATAGACCCTACTTTGAAATAGTTCACAGTTTAGTTTAGAGAAGCTGATAAATACCAAGATAGAGAAGAAATTAAAAACAGAAAGGGAGGAGGGCAAGGAGAAGGGTCTAATTCTGTAGTAACTTTAATAGGAATCTGGGCATCATTTACAGCAGCAGAGGTAAACCCCTCTGATATGAAGTGTCTGGGAGTGCTTTGTGGTGGTGGGAGAAGTTATGCCTTGGTGATTCATGGTTGCATGTGGTGGCCGTATCAGAGTGATGTGACAATAGGACTGAAGGGATAAGAAAATTCAGAAGGAGTAGGTTGTGGGGGAAAGGCAGTGAGTTCGGATTGGGGTGTATTAAGTTAAAGGAGGCTACAAGCACCCCAAGTGCATTCCCTTTTTAAGTGCTGTGCTGGGTGTTGAGGTGATGGTGGTAAAGATTTGCTCTCAGATTGTGCCACCTCCCTTAGATGTAGGAATCTGAAGTTGGGTGGAGAGGTGAGGGCTGGAGATAGATTTAGGATTCCTCACAGGTGGTAGCTCAAAACATGAGACTGGGTGGCATTGCCCAAGAGGATTATGTGGCATGTGAAGGGCAGTGTCCTGAGGGGACAACATGTGGGAGTACCCACATTTAAGTGTCGGTGGGGACCCTTAAAGAAGATGCATTGGGAACTGGTTGTCTGGGAGGGACAGGAGGAACCAGGGAAGTGCAGGGCATGGAATCCAAGGTGGAGAAGCTACATCAGATGTTGCCAAGATTCTAATTCCATGATGTTTATAAAGCTCTCATAACGGGCTTCCCTGGTGGCGCAGTGGTTGAGAGTCCGCCTGCCGATGCAGGGGACACGGGTTCGTGCCCCGGTCCGGGAAGATCCCACATGCCGCGGAGCGGCTGGGCCCGTGAGCCATGGCCGCTGAGTCTGCGCGTCCGGAGCCTGTGCTCCGCAACGGGAGAGGCCACAACAGTGAGAGGCCCGCGTACCAAAAAAAAAAAAAAAACCTCTCATAACAATGTGGGAAAATGCTTATGTTTTAATATTTAGTGAAGGCAGGTCCCCAAACCTAATATACAGTGTATTCTCAAATATGTTTAAAAATGCATGGGGGTGGGGAAAAAGCTATACTAGGCCTAAATGTTAACAATGGTTTTCACTGGATGGCTGGTTTTTTAGATGTTTTTCTTCATAATTAAAAAATGTTTTTCATGTTTTCTACATCATGTTACTATTACAGTAAGGAAAAAAATTTTAAATAAAGCCGTAGAGCCCATTGTAACAATTGCTTGTATTTGTCTAAAACAGAAAGGTTACCTTTTAGGTTATGCTCTATATGTGAGAGCCAAGTTGATTTTATATGATCAAACTGTTTTGATCACTGCAATAAAGTTTTGGGGGCCATTAGAGTCTGTAGTAGATTAGCATCTTATTAATAGAAGAGAAAAATGACTATTATAGCTGTCCTGTGATGTTACCTGTCTGCTGGATTCAACAGAATTGGTTTCTCATAAAACACGTTCCTTCCCCACACCCCAGGAATTACGAACTTGTACTGTGAAAACATTTGATGAAATCATATATCCTATGTGTCCTCGATCTTTAAATTTGCCTTTATGTGTGTATTTGAGGCTTGGCAGCTCACCCCACACCTAACGCAGGAACTGTTGGTATGTTCACGCCCTCTTCAGGGAGGGGGCATCTCCTAGTCCACACGTGTTTTTTTTCCTTTTCACATTGCTGCTAAAAGAGCATCCACAAGGAGTGAAAGAGGGCTGACCAAAAGGAGTTAGCATTGGCCCAAAACATTTGACAATTTCTTGGCGTCTGAGAAAGGATGAAACTTTTTTATTATGAAGAATAGTAATGTTCTCACTGTTCCCTGAACAAATGCTGTCTTGAGCATCTGTGTGTCCTGGGAGTCCTTTTGTTACCGAGAGAAATCTCTACATGTGTCCTATCACCTTTTTTTCATCAAAGAACTCAGAAATGTTCTATCAGATTTTCCCTTCCCAGTGAAAAACAGACGTGCTGGGAATGGTACAACTTGCTCAGGCAATTCTCTCCCTAAATAAAAGAAAGTGTCCCATTCCTCACAGCTACAGAGTTGATTCTCTTTCCTCAAATACCAGCTTGGGGAAATGTTGGTAAAACGTATGTCTTTATTCTTAGAGTCCTCCGTCTGAAAATTCCACACGTGTGACTTAAATAGGAAGCACTGACATCAGTTAAGGCAAATGGGAATTTATAAGGCCACATTCTTCATATTGATAAATGTAATTTTAAATAATGCCTATTTATAGGTTTTTTCCCAAGGCAACTCTCCTCACATTTTGACGTTGGAGTAAATACAGCTTTTCAACATACTGGGATTAATCAGGAATAATTAAACCCAAATTCTTGTAGCTCTAGGAAAAGCAAGAAGGCAGCTGATTTCTTTCTATTGATTTACACCACGCGGTGTGGTTATAATGAGTACTTCCCGACATGTGCCATGGCATCAGAGGTCTTCCCAGATGTTACCCTGGCAGTAAGTAAATGCTCCTCCATTGTCCTCCTCATCTAAATATGAAGATGTTGGTATTTTAAAACATTTTAATATAATTTGTCTAACTCAATGTATCTAAAATATTACCATGTCAGCATACAATCAACATAAAAATTATTGAGACAATTTACACATTTCTTCGTGTCAAATCTTTGGTGGGTATTTTACACTTACATCACGCTTCAATTTGGATTAGTCACATTTCGAGTGCCTGATAGTCACAGGTGGTAATGGCTGCTGCATGGGACCACACAGATATAGGTAATGACTATGGTTGCCTTTAATTCTTAACTTTGATAGCTGTCTCATTATTTTATAGCTTATTATGCCTCAATCTTTTTAAATGGCTAAAAAATAAACCTACATCATAATGAATTAAATAGTCTTTAAAATTTGTTTTAAAAATTAGGAGTTGAAAAAGTCTAGCAAAGTCATTCTTCTCTAGTTCCATAGTAAGAGTGTTACTGAGTCCAAGCTCATACTGATGGCCACACGACAGGCCAATAAATCAAGAGATGAGGTGTTTGGGCAAGGAATAGTGACATTATTCAGAAACCTGGCAGACAGAGAAGATGATGGACTTATGTCCCAAAGAACCAACTTGCCTGAGTTAGAATTCAGGCTTCTTTTATACTAAAAGGGGAGGGAGTAAAGTCAAATACTTCCTGGTTCCGGTCAGCCTCTGGAGGAGATGTGTTAATTTCTTTCTTCCTGAAGCCATTCACAGGTGGTCCTGGGCAGCATATTTCCTGTGAGCTAAACAAAGGTATTTTAGCTTAATGCTCATTACCTGGGAGGCAGGGTTCCTGGAGATGGGTCATTATGTATAATTTAAGCTTATAGGCAACATCTCTCTAGTGATTAACTTGTAATAGAATACAAAGTTTCTTCCCTATTACAAGAGAAGATACCAAGAATTACAGTATATAAACAAGATGTTGGTATTTTTTGAGCTCATATTCTATACCCAGCACTGTGTTGGGCAGTGGACACAGAGGAGTAAGTCAGTTCATCCTCTCCTTTTTATGCCTGCCCCCCCCACCCAAGACATAGAAGTCAAGTGTCTGCCAAGCCAGTTTTTGAATGACAAGTTCCATAATGCAACTTGCAGGGGTGGTGGGGATGAATGACAATATAGGCACAAGATGTGGAAGTGAGAGACAGGCAACTCCATCTCCTATGAGGGAGGCCTAATAACCTCTGGCTACATTTTAGCAGGCTTGAGTCAAGACAGCACTGATGGGTAAGCCATACATAAGCCATAGCTGTTCTTCAGTTTGTTTCTGCCACAAGCATTGCCTAAAACTAATGAAGCAAGAGGCATCTATTATTTAGGCTATCACCTATGACTAAACAAAGTATTATAAGAAATAGTAGAATATCTGTTTGGATTTTACCTATTGTTTCTCAGCTTCAAGTCTGCCAGTCTTTCTTTTTAATTTTTGAATTTTATTTAATTTATTTTTTTATACAGCAGGTTCTTATTAGTCATCCATTTTATACACATCAGTGTATACATGTCAATCCCAATCTCCCAATTCATCCCACCACCACCCCCCAGCCACTTTCCCCCCTTGGTGTCCATACGTTTGTTCTCTACATCTGTGTCTCTATTTCTGCCCTGCAAACCAGATCATCTGTACCATTTTTCTAGGTTCCACATATATGTGTTAATATACGATACTTCTTTTTCTCTTTCTGAGTTACTTCACTCTGTATGACAGTCTCTAGATCCATCCACGTCTCTACAAATGACCCAATTTCGTTTCTTTTTATGGCTGAGTAATATTCCATCGTATATATGTACCACATCTTCTTTATCTATTCGTCTGTTGATGGGCATTTAGGTTGCTTCCATGTTCTGGCTATTGTAAATAGTGCTGCAATGAACATTGGGGTTGCATGTGTCTTTTTTGAATTATAGTTTTCTCCAGGTATATGCCCAGTAGTGGGATTGCTGGATCATATGGTAATTCTGTTTTTAGTTTTTTAAAGCCTACCCTTCTCATATATGTCCCAGAGTCCCTGATGTACCTGGAGGGAAGAGTAATTGACAGTTTTTTCTTTGATCCCACAATATTCCTTAGGGAGGTTCTCAGCAGAGCTGGGACTGGAGATAGCTTTTCTTTGGTTGGATCTCAAGGGAGTATCTATATCTTGCCCTAGAACAGTGTTTCTCAAAGGATAAGTCACCTAGGATGGATTTCTGTTAAAAAAATAAAGGTTCCTGGACACACCCAAATTTGCTGATCCAGAATCCCTAGAAATGGGACTTGGATTCAACGATTTTAATATCTTTTAAGGTCATTCTTTGGCACACTGAAGTCTGGGGAAAAGTCCGCTAAGGAGTAGCCCGAAGAAACTGATTTGGGTTCAAGAAACTCAGTGAATGTATTCAATATTTATAGGAGAATAAAGATGCTTTGAAGAATCCCAGATTCCCATAATGTAGGAAGACCCGGTGGGTGACACTGATGAAATCCTTCCATTAGTCACACCAATGGATCAATACTAATTTGATTAAATAAGCTTAAGTCTTTCAGTACGTAACTTCCTCTGCTGGATTCCAGCAGGAGGCATCAGTCAATTACATTTTGGTGTGAATTAACCTTATTAGCTTCATCTCCTTTAAAGAAGAGAATGGGATAAGAGAAGGAAAACAAACAAAAAACCTTGAGAATAGGATTAGTCTGCTTAGTGTGTCTCTCAGAGCTCAATTTCAAATGTAGATATATTCCCAAGGCTGTGTGGGACAGTCAGTTTTATGCGACAAGTTAATGAGGCTACAGTACCTAGCTATTTAATAAATGACTAACCTAGGTGGCATTGTAAAGGTATTGTGTACATGTGGTTAAATCAGTTAACTTTAACTAAAGGAGATTAGTTTTTATAATCTGGGTGAGCCTTATCCAATCAGTTGAAAGATCTTAAGTGCAAAACAGTTGTGTAAACCAATTCCTTGAAATTAACCTCTCTCTCAATAATATTATGTATTTATAATATTCCTTTATATTATATATGACATGTACCATTATATCCTACTGGTTCTGTTCCTCTGGAGAACCCTGAGTGATACACCATCTTACAAACTTCTCTCTTCCTATCTTAACAAAAGGGAGGTGGGAGGAGTGGGGAGGCGGGTAGGGGGAATGATGCTAAAGAGAGAGAAGAATGCCACATCCAGGGGCTTACGTTCCTGCGTTTGAGGAAGAGGGCTGGGATGCAGGATGAGGAAGTGAGCTCCCTGCTGTAGTAGAGCAACAAGGGTTCTTAAGCTGAAGGACAAATAGACTCCTTTTATTTCCAACAAGCCTCCCAGAGATGCCATCTGACCCTGACTTGAGTGCCATTCCCGTGCTCTGCCCCAGCTTCTAAACATCCTTTCCTGCATCCTTCATCTGTAGAACCATGTGAGGGGGCAAACAGCCCACCAGTGGTCACTGTTTGGAACCCTGAAGTGTATACTCTTTCTGCTTTATCCCCACTCTGACTCCACTCCCCTATTAGTTCCTAAGATTAGGTTTTTCAAAAACAAAACAGTTTTCCTGGTTGAAGGCCAAAAATGTCTAGGAAATTTCTTCCCTTTGAAAATCTTCCTTATAGTAGATGAACTAACCTTCAGAGATCTATTTCACTGGCCCATTAATAACAACCTTAGAATCCAGAAATAATTTGTCATTTATGGTTTCGCAAACCTGCACCCTACAGCCCAGCCCATTAAAAGCTCACCTTATTGAAACGGAGTCGGATCAAAGATGTTGCCTTTGTTTGCTATACCTGTTAGGTGCCTGAAGGTGCTGACACTGTAGAAATCTTAGAAAGAAGTACCACAGGTCAGCGGTTATTTGCCCAGCCAAGGCAATTCATCTTATCAAAAACCAAGGATGGTGTCCATTCCGCAATTCTTACTGCCTGCTTTAGTAGATGAGGTCATTAAGTGATTTGGCATGTAAGGGTTCAGCGATTATAAGAGCTGGCAACAATTAAAGGGAATAAAAGCTGATTTTCAAAAATCATCTTAGCCCCAGTGGTTTCCTACCATAAAGAATCTCTTACTGTATCATACCAGAGCCTTCAGAGTTCATGTTGAGATAAGTTTTGGGCATTGCTTTTTCTACGTAAGAATTTAATATAAGGTTTTACATAAGTACTACAAAAGGATTTGGCACTGACTTTTGGAATTTATCCAGGACACAGCCTTCATTGTGTTCCACAGCAATTTATCTGTTTAACAAATACCACAGCTAGTAAGTGGCAGAAACAGGATTTGAACCACCCTCTGTTCAGGTTCAAAGCCCATATGCATTCTTCTTTTTTTTCTTTTAAATTGACATATAGTGGATTTACAATATAATGTTATTTTCAGGTGTACAACATAGTGATTCAAAATTTTTCCATATGCATTCTTTCATTCACCCATTTGACAAAGCCTTATTAATCACTAAGTGTCAGGCACTGTGTTTTATATGTCGCATAACCTGAAAAAAAGATTAAGAAGGAATAGTGGTGGTGCCTGCCCACATCTACCTTCCATCAGCTGAAAGTGATGGGAAGGGACTAAGCTCCCGAGGCTACAACAGGTAAGGAAAATCTGTGACTACACCTATTTACAGATAAGAAACCTCTCTCAGAAAGTTGATCTGTTCTTCCATCTTCACAGTTTCATAGTCCCAGTCCACTTCTACCTTTTGATTTCTTAAAATAGATTTGGAAAAATCCCCGCATTACGGTGAAATAGGTATCCTCATTGTATACTATTTAACCATACATGTGCACTGAACAAGACATTTAATATCTAGAAAGCTACCTTCTTAAAATAATCCAAAATATGGAGAATACCCCATGCATAAAAGTCTTTACCGCCATGTTATTTATAATGAAAAATTGGGAAGGTTGGGTAAATGCAGCCATTAAAAAAGAATAGTTTTATAGATTATTAATCACATGAAAATTGTTATGAAACAATATTAAGGGAAAGAAGCAACCTAAAGTACCATATGGGTATATTATGATTAAAACCAGTTTTGGGGGGATGGTCTTACTCCCAAAAGACCAAAATGTACCAAGACACTAAAAGTGGTTGTTTTAAAATAGTAGGGTATGTGTTAAGATGGTGTTAGGAGGATGGCTTTCTCTTTTTTTTTAAACATTCTTTGTAGAGAAAATAAAATGAAAAAAAATATTTTAACACCTTGGTAGAAGCTGGGACACTCCGTGCTAAGCGAATTGATGGCAACTGCTCTCCCAGTTTAACGTGGAAAAGATGCAGTGCTGGTGGCAAATTAAAAACCAGTAATGAAAAGGGAAGAGTTGTGCATAGATGTGGTTACTGCTCTGTGTGCCGTTCTTTCACAGGCATGATACTTTAATTCTAATTGCAATTTGTTTTCCTTGCAGAGTGCTTTCTGTTTTATCTTAACACAAGGACCGGAGAGACACCATTCCTTGCCAAATGCAGTCTCGATCTTCTAAAACTCTCTGCTAATGGAGTATCTTATCTGGCCGAAACCAGAGGACTGGGCCAAATGGTTTCCTGGATTCTCTTTCAGCTCTGGGGTCTAAGCTTTGGTGATTTCACAGTGTCCCTGTGCTGGTAGCCCTGCTTTGACTTCATACCACTTCAAGGAAACAGCTGGCTCATCAAAACAGAGCTGGGACTATTTCAAGAGCCCTGGATATATTAGGGAGAAGCTGGGCACTTTTTAAGTAGGGCTGCTCCCCGGTCAGAAAGCTGGAAGACTGACAGAAGGAGGACTTCTCCCTACTGGATCCCTGGCCAGGCAAGATGTCAATCCTAAGAGATCACATTTTGCAGGAAAGCAAACAATGGGATAAGAAACTCAGTTTGAGAAACTTCGGCCAGGAGTTTAGATGCCACTTTTATATATCTCTACTTAAGCGTTGTTTCATTTTTTTATAATTGTCTGGAGTTCAGTTAGGCAATGTGTAGCAAAGCCCTAAAAATGCTCATGCCCCTTGACCAAGAAATTCTAGGACCTAGGAATCCATCTAAAGGAGACAATCAGATAAGTTGGGAAGAAATATATGTACTAGACAATTTACCTGTTTAAGATAGCAAATGTCAACAGCATTAGCAACAACAACTCTTATTAGTCAGGGTTTCTCCAGAAGATATATGTATATATCTTCTAATGATATGTACATATCATATATATATATATATATATATATATATATATATATATATATATGCTGTACATATGTACATATAATGAGGAATTGGCTCATGTGTTTACAGAGGCTGAGAAGTCCCACAATCTGTCCTCTGAAATTGGCGACCCAGGAACACTGGCAGTGTAAGTTAGTCAGAATCCAAAAGCCTGAGCAGCAGAGGAGCTGATGGTGTAAATCCCAGTCCAAAGGCAAGGGAAGATAAGATGAGAAGGACTAAAGTGAGATGTCTCAGCTCCAGCAGGCAGACAGAAAAAGGGGCAAATTCCTCCATTCTCTGCTTTTTGTTGTTTTCAGGCCCTCAATAGATTAAATAATGCCCACCCACACTGGGGAGGGCAATCTACTCAGACAACCGATTCAAATGCTAATCTCCTCTGGAAACACTCTTACAGACACACCCAGAAAAACTTTAATCTGGGTACCCCATGGCTCAAGCAAGTTAACACACAAAATTAACCTTAACAACAAATGGAAACGCTCCAAATTCCCAACAGTAGTGGATTAGTTAAATTATAGTATATACATACAATGGAATATATATGGGCATTCAAAATGATGTTGTACCTTTCATAACATATTAAATGATGCAAAGATTATAAGAGAATGTGGCTTATAATCTAATTTTGAAAAATACACACTTTTGCTTGGGTAGAAATCTGAAAGGATATACTCCAAAATGTTAATAGTGATTTTTTTTCTTGGGAGTTTTGGGTTTTTGCTTGGCTTTAGTTCAACATATATTTTTTATTTTTGCTTATTTGTATTTCTAATATTTCTACATTCCTTGTGCAATGATAAAAGGAAATACACTTAAAAATCAGTCTTTTTCAGTGTTTAAAATTTTCAAGAAAATTTTTAAAATCTTGAAATATCTAGTATGTGCTACTTCTGCTAAGTGAACTGCTAACACCTTGAGAGTCCTGAAGGCCATGTAAGGAAGTGTGGATTTCACCCTAAGAGCCAAGGGAAATCATACAGAGACTGACATGTTCAGAAAAAAATGGGAGCAGGGGAAAGAGATTTGTGGGAGGTCAAGCGAGCTATGAGGGTGGCTGGTAGTGGAGGTGGGGAGAGACGCAAAAATAATAGAAAAAAATATAGGTTATCTGGAGGTCTGGGAAGAAAAATGTCATAGCCAAACCTTGGTGGACTTCGGCTTAAAGATTACAGAAAGGTAGATGCCACAGATTTGGGTTAATAGGCAGAGTCTAGAATATTTGCCAAGGCTTACAAGACAAGGCTTAGAGAGGTTTGATTACCAAGACTATCCATGGGACTTGGTAGGTCGATAGGCAAGTTAAGTCCAAGATCTGGGCAGTCAGTAGGGTAGGGGGAGCAAGAAACTACTAGGTCTTAGTTCACGTGTGATGAGCAAAGGCATGGGGAAATTACAAACAGACAAAACCGAGGCTCCTCAGCCAATGGATTGAAAAGTAGCTTTTCCAAGACCATGTAGCTAATAAAGAGAGTCAAGATTTGAACCCAGGCCTGTCACACTTCCTCTCCACTGGTCCTTTCTTGAACACAGATCAAGGAGCAAGACAGTTGGGTGGAAAGCAAGCAGACCCTGGATTAAGATCTGAGCATACAGCTCTGCTCAGAGCTGATGTTATTGCTGGGCTCCTTAAATATTTGTTGAGTGAATTTGTTTTGCTATTATTATTATTTCTGCATCTGTCCCTTGATTAGATCTTCAGCTACATCTTGCCCTACTTTCTCCTTCAATGACTGTGCTTCAGCACACTGACCTTTCACCCACTCTGGCGTGGTGGTTGAAATGCTGCCTGGGCCAGGCAGGTAAATGAGGGAAGCAGGCCCAATGGGATGGGCTGATGAACTGGGAAAGCTCATGTCAAGTCTGAAGAGGGTAGCAGCTCCCCCTTTCTTCCCACTGTCTGCTGCATTGGACCCTAAGCTGTATGAGGGCAGAGTTCAAGTGTGTTTTTATTCATCATTGTATCCTTAGCAGAGTGCCTGACACATAATAAACACTCAAGAAATGCTTGGGGATAAATGAATGGATGGATGCCAGGGTGTATAACTGAATCATGGCAGAAGCCATGTTCCAAAGTCTTGCAGTGAGTGAGAAGATTCTAAACTCTCCAATGCAAGGTAAACAACAGCCTTCATAATTGTCACACAGGGTGAATGAAAATGTTACTGCTCTCAAATCTCAGTGGCCAACTACAACAAAAGCTTATGTCTAGCTTAGGTAACAGTTCAGCATGCGTGTGGACCTGGTCTACTGGACCTCCTCCAAGCGTTGGTTGTGACTGAGGAGCCAGGCTCCTTCTATCCAGTGGTTCAATCCTTCCCTTGAACAGGGATTGGCTGTTCCCTAGAACAGGGTCTTCTGTAGAAAACCAGCTAGTAAATATTCTAGGCTTCGAAGGCCATAAAGTGTCGGTCACAACTAAACTCTATAGCATGAAAGCAGCCATAGACCATAAGCACATAGGCTCTAGGGCATCAGAGACCGATCTCAGATCTCTGCTTCTAGCCAGCAAAGGAAGAGACAGTGTGGGTAATCATACGGGAGATTGTTATGAACCAGACCTATAAGTGGCAGTCTCACTGGCCATAACTCAGTTTACCTGACGTCAACAAACTTTGGAGTGAAGAGGGCTGGGAAATGCAGCTCAGCTGTGTGTCCAGGAGGAAAAGAAAACTAGGTTTAGTGAGCCCTGAGCACTATCTTCTCTCCAGTTTCCCTTCTACTCAACGAGAATCTGTTAACTTCTTTCCATACACAGAGCACCCTCAACCTTCTCCTAAAGAAGCAATCCACAATCCCAACCAGGGGCTTCCCTGGTGGCGCAGTGGTTAAGAATCCACCTGCCAATGCAAAGGACATGGGTTTGAGCCCTGGTCTGGGAAGATCCCACATGCCGCGGAGCAACTGAGTCCGTTCGCCACAACTACTGAGCCTGACTGAAGCCTGTGCTCCTAGAGCCCGTGCTCCGCAACGAGAAAAGCCACCACGATGAGAAGCCCTTACACTGCAACAGAGTAGCCCCCGCTCGCCGCAACTAGAGAAAGCCCGTGTGCAGCAATGAAGACTCAACACAGCCAAAAATAAATAAATAAATAAATAAATAAACAAAATCCCAACCAGGCTTTGCATCCAGCTCAAGGTCCAGGACCTCCTGGTGATGCAGGCCTTCTCCATCAGGTCCACATGAGGTTCCTCACTGTTGTCCCTCACCCTTCCCTAATGAACAATTATGGAACAGGGATGGTACATCCATAGACAAACAAAAACCACCCTCCTATTTGGGAAGGATAAGAACAGAAAACACAAAGCAAGCACTGGTCCATACATTTATAAAATCCCACTGTACAGACCTTCTGAAAAGGTCTCTACCCTGTTTGACTAGGGCCTGGTTCAGCTCTCTGCTGAAAGCCCTCTTGTCCATTGTTCTCCCTGACCTCTACCGCTACCCTCTTGGAGCTTTCATCTTGTCCATCATCTTCTTTGGCCACACCTGTAGTGATCTCCTTAGGGCCTTCACAGCTTTGTAGGTTGCTTCCTGTTGGATTGACTTGCGGGCTCAAAAGCTGTTTTACATTTCAAATACATTTAAAAGGTGGTCATAATATCTTCAACAAATAAATTTCCTTTTAAAACTTAATAAACTTCCAGTCAGTTTTCATACCACTAAAACACCCCAAATTTTACCTACACATAAATTCTCAAATTTACTTTATTTCTCTGTTTCTTCCTCCTAAGCCATTCTCCTTCAATTTAATGGCCTCTACCCCATGTCCAGCTAAAAGAATACATGGGAAGGCCACATTCCTAATCTGATCTTTGAGCCAAGGCTAAGTCTTTTGTTTAACTGAGGCGTACCACTGGCCTTTAATACTCAAAGCTTTATCTCCTGATATTTGGGAATCTAAAAACATCAGCTCTCCTAACATTTCAACACCTCAGATTTCTTTACTCTTTATTCTTTTTCATTTCAGTTTACAAACCATCCAATTTTTTCCTGAATCATTTTTCCCCCTATAAAACATTACCAAAGACAGCTAATGGTAGCCAACACACACTAGCACTCAAATTACTTCCAGCCACCTTCCCATGTTCTCTGTTTTCACAAGCACACGGTCTTCCTTCAAGTTTCTGCAAGCGACCATTTTTCAAAGTGTCTCACCACTTTACAGCATAGTATCCATCATTCCAGCTGCTACCATCAATTTTCTTACCCTTCACCACCTCACTCACATATTTTAGGTTTATGCTATGGCAGCACCCCACTTCAAGGTTTCTGAACTGTAATAAAAGTACCAACATTCTGGTGGTTTAAAATAATAAAATAGTTTTTGACCCGAAACAGTCCAACACAGGTGTCCATGGTTAGATGGATCTCCCACGTAGCTTTCTTCCGCATGGCAACTCAGGAACCCAGGCTGCTTCCAGCCTAGAGCTTCACCATCCTCCAGGGTCTTGGAGTTCACCAGGTCTCTGCATCCAGCCACTAGACCCATGATTGAGCCATGTTCCATTGGCCAGAACACAGTTAAATGGTTCCACCCAACAGCAAAGGATTCTGGGAAATACAGACTCGCTGTGTGCCCAGGAGGAAAAAAAATGATGGTGGTGAACAAACAGCATTCTCGCTGAGCAATGATTTATGTGGTATGATTTTCCTGATGGTAGGCAGTCACGGGGTCACCAAGCCTGTAGGAAAGTGATCCTTCTGTCCCTCCTCTCAGCTTCCATGTTTTGTTCATGAAAAAAAGAAACTGAGGGTTGCAGGGAAAAGCAGAAGCTTCAAGAAACAGACACAGTGAGGTAGAGAGAGCAAACAGGGAAAGCCTGTGAATGAGAGGCCTCTCCATTGACAGCTGAAGCCTTGGACAGCTGTAAAAAGGCAAACCCTGTGTTAAATGGCTTCAATCTGTGAACATGGGCCAGGGATCTTAACACCACGAGTTGAAAAATAGTTGAAACTTTTTTCTCTGGATAAAGTAAGCTAGAGAACTAGATTTAGCTGTGACTTAATAGAGTTCAATATGAGAAGGATAGTTATTTCTAGCTAGACATTTATATATCTTTGGATAATATTCTTTATTGTACGCTTTTGTTTTTTAATTTTGTATTTTAGGATTTGTTATCTGATTAATTTTGGAAATCATCATTGATTGGATTGGGAACCTTTTTTATTCTTTTTACTTGGCTGCATTCATTAATTTAGTTCATCCATTCATTCAATAAATATTTAAGTTCTATTAGGGCTAGGCACTGTGCTAGGTATTATTCACAGGCAAACTGGTCCCTGCCCTTGTGGAACTTACAGTCTAGTGGGTAAGACAGACATTGAACAAATATTCTGGGACCAAGACTTATTTGTTTTAGGATTCTATGGTGATGAAGTACGAGGTTAAGTCTATAATAGTATCCGGTTATGAAGGAGAAGTACAAAAAGTTTTCAGTGTATCGCACAAAAGCCTGACCTTTTTTGAGGTGCCAGGGACCTCTTTGGTAAAAATCACATTTTTAAATTTGTAAGTAAAAGAAATATATATTTAAAGTTACAAAAGGACATGTAGTGAAAAGTGTTTTTCTGCCTGCCACCTCTGTCCCAGCCTCCTAACTTCTCTGCCTGGAAGTTACTAGTTTTCCTAGTTCTTTGAATGTCTTTATTTTAAAACATCTTCACAACAGTTGGCAATATTATATGTACCATTCCATTTCTTGTTTTTTTTTACTTAGTGTATATTCCAGAGATGGTTCCATGATAGAGAGTTTCTTCATTCCTCTGTAAGGGCTGCGTGGTATTCCACTGTATGGATTACCATAACTTATTTAATTAGCCCTGGTATTAGTTCCCTTTGGCTGCTGTAACAAGTTGCCACAAATTTAGTGGCTTAAAACAACACAAATTTATCATAGTGCAGTTCTGGAAGTCAAAAGTCTGAAATGGGTCTCACTGCGCTAAAATCAAGGTTTCCCAAGGACTTTGTTCATTTCCAGAGGTTCTAGGAGGGAAATCAGTTTTCTCACCTTTTCTACCTTCTAGGAGCTGCCTGCATCACCAAAAGTCAATTTGCTCTAAAGCCAGTTTGTTGAATGACCTTTAGAAAACTGGCCTAAAGCCACTCTGAGTAATGGCAAAATTAGCATATTTCCTCTCTCTACTTCCTTATCTCCTGCTGTTAAAGAATAAATTATCTATGACACTTGTTAAAGACAGTAAAGCCAACTTTATCCAGGAGAACTACCACAATAGGTATTGTAGTAGGGGAGAGAGATCGGGCTTGACTCCAAATACAACAAGGAAAAGTGAGAATTTATAGCCAAGGAGCAAGTGGATGGAAAATTACCAACAGAAAACATCAAGGCTAGGGGGATTCTTGCTAGACCAACATGATTCTTGCTGAAGACAGGTCAGTTGATAAGATACCAAGCATGGGAGATGAGGAATTTGATCAGATATCAAGATTGGAAGTTTTCCTAACACTGATCCAGCAGGATTCTTGATGAAACTGGACTAAATGGGCCATAGACAGAGTCCAAAGTCAGGGATTAATCAGAAAGAGGACTCAGAAGAGCCTGATATAAGTTTGGTCAAAGGAGAGATAATTTGCCACTACCCACAAACCCCCCTCTTTAGTTGATTATATTAATTTTCCTTAGTGTTTATTGTTATACCTTGGAGTAAAATTATACCTGCCTTACTTATCTTTTTACCCCTCGTCATAAAAGGTGGGGAAATCTGCATATTTATCTTTCATCTTATCTCTTTTTTCCCTCCAACTTGTTTAGTTATCTCATTTATATTTTGTCATGATTTATACATAACATTTGCAGTCCGTTCTGGACTGTTATCCTCACAGTTTGCTTTAGTTTTATCAATTAAGTGAATTGAATGAACCTTTTGACCGTAGTGTTTTCACTTAACATTTGATTAGCTGAAGTTTGACCTCTTCAAAGAGATCGTGGGATCTTTATTCCTTGAGATTTTATATGTTCAAAAATGTTTGTCTGTTGCTTTTATAGCTGAAAGGCAGTCTGGGAATAAAAATTTGGGATCACAATTTCTTAAATATTTGTTAAGCACTACTCTGCTTCCTTCTAGTATTGAATATTGATACATAGAGGTCTGAAGTCATCTGTTGGTTTCTCCTTATGGATGACTTATAAATTTGGACTGAATACTCAAACTATTCACGTTTTTTCTAATGTTAATTTTTGCTTGCCCCACCATCCCTGTTCCCATTACCCAGAGGCAGCAATTTTCAACTTTCTCAGATATTTCTTTTGGTATGTATCTCTGTACTAATAAGTGATGCTATTTCATAATTTTTCAGATATAGATATTATGTATTGATTTCCTACAGTGGAGGGTTAGCTCTTTTACAACCCAACTCCAACTCATATCATACATATACACACAGGTACATACAAGTATACACTTCCCCTCCTTTCCTCTTCCTCACCATTTGGAGTTAAATCAATATCCAGTGATCATATCATGACCATTGAACTATTATTCACATCCCAGCTATGTGGTATACAATGATTACATTTCCTTTATTGAACAACTTTTTGTTTGTTGATTTTTTTCTTCTGCTAGGTTTTCTGGAGTTAAAAATTGCCTCCTTTTTGTGTAATTTTTCATGTAGCAGTTCCAAACCCTTACCAGAACTGAAAACGTCCTTTATATATATTCAAATATATCAAGTATTATATACACTTCCTATTCTTCTTGAAAAATCTCTTTCTTGGATTCCCATGTCCTGCTCCAGCCTGGACTGTGTGTGTCCTGGGCTCTGGCCAGTTCTCAGCCTAGGACTTCCCTTCATCACCATCCTGGGAATTCCTTTCCTGCCTGGAGCCCTTATGAACTACAAGTTTTTTTAATTCTTGGTTATGTCCTCATTTCGTCAGGTCACATCTCCTGTTAGCCTTCTGGGAAAGTGTGCTTGGAAGGACAGCTCTTGAGACCTTGCATTCTCAGGTGATCTTTGCTTCACCCTTACAACTTATCATTTGACAGGATATGGAATTCTAAGTGGGAAATAATTACATAAAATTTTTAAAGAAATTGCTTCATTGTCTTCTAGTGCTAATGTTGTTAAGTCCTTTGCCAGTCTGATCCACAAACGTTTGTATGTTCTCTCTGGACTCTTTTAGAAACTCTTCTTTATCTCTGATGCTCTGGAAATTTGCAACCATCTATCTCAGGGGAAGTCACATTTCCATTTAGTGCACTGACACTCACTGGGCGCTTTCTGTCTGAAAAATCACGTACTTGAATAATGAGAAAGTTTTTTATTATTTATTTAATAATTTTCCCCCTTTAATTTTCTTTTTTCTTATTTTTTGAAAATCCAAATATTCGCCTGTGAATTCCTAGTAATCTATTAATTTTCTTTCCATGTTTTATTTCTCCCTGTCCCTGCTTTTATCTAGGAATTTTTTTCTTAATCTTTTATTTCTCCTTTTGGAAATGTCAGTTTCTGCTGACGATTAATTTGAAGAAATTCCTCTTTTTTTTTAATGTTCCATGTAGAAATATCTATGTATACGTTCTTGTTTCATGGATGTGATATATTCTCTTATTTCTCTGAATTATTAATTTTATTAAAGTTTTCTTCTACTCTTTTCATTTTTTCTTCCACAATTATTTTAGTTGGTTATCTTCTTCTTTTTTTTGTACTAGAAACTTTCTTCAAATGTGTAATGATCTTTTGCTGTCAGTTCATATTTAAGAGTGAAGCACTTAACATATACACACCATTGTATATAAAATAGATAACCAACAAGGACCTACTGTATAGCACAGGGAAATATACTCAATATTTTATAATAATCTATGAGGAAAAAGAATCTGAAAAAGTATAGATATATATACATATGTAAAACTGAATCACTGTGCTGTACACCTGAAACTAACATAACATTGTAAATCAACTATACTTCAATTAAAAATAAATAAAATAAATTTAAAAATTAAAATAAAAATAAATTTTAAGAAAGGAATGGAGCACTAAAAAGTGGATTGGGACTCAATTGCACTGATGGGGCTTGGAAATCGGTAAGCCTCAGTGGGGAGTAATTAGGAGAGACTTGGTCCTTTCTTTGCGGGTCTTTTCTCTTGTAACCAGTGACTTTCATCTGAAAGAAATTCCCCAGTTGCAAATAAGGATTGGGCCAGGGTTAAGCATGATGGCTAGAATTCTGGAACCTGAGAAAAAAAAGTCAGAGGGTGGTTTTCACCTCTTAGTAAGTAGATTTGTGTCACCCTACCTTTAAGGTGTTCCTGATGCCCCCAGATCCAGAGTCAGTCTGTCTGGTTTGGGTTCTCGAGCAAGTAATCTCCAGCTTTCTACTGAGGCTATTTTTTTTTTTTTTTTTTTTTTTGCGGTACGCGGGCCTCTCACTGCTGTGGCCTCTTCCGTTGCGGAGCACAGGCTCCGGACGCGCAGGCTCAGCGGCCATGGCTCACGGGCCCAGCTGCTTCGCGGCATGTGGAATCTTCCCGGACCGGGGCACGAACCCGTGTCTCCTGCATCAGCAGGCGGACTCTCAACCACTGCGCCACCAGGAAAGCCCTCTGCTGAGGCTCTTAAGAAGAGGTCTTATGGCTGTTTGGGATCATGAAGAGATGGAGGAGGTGGGGTTTAACTTCTCTTTTTAAACATTTATAATAATTTTTCTTGTTTTCAATGCCCCCTGCATTCCTGTCTTCAGAACTACCTGTTGCGTTCAATATCTGAGTTTCCATGACAGCAAGCTTTGTTCCTTGCGAGCTTTATATACACACTGGCCCACATTTCAGCTTTCTTTGCTGTTCTAGGTCAATTACCACTTGTTTTCCAGTTCCAAAATATTGTTGACATACATCATCCTCTCCTCCCATTCTTTTTGTCTATGTGGGGTTTTGCCTTTTTATTTATTTACCATCTTGTCAATGAAGTTGTGAGAGGACATTGAGATAAGTGCACAAGTCCACCTGTGGCAGCCATGAAAATGCACTTCTCAGCTGCCCTACTGCAGGGAGTATAATTGACTGAAGGCACAGCTGTTATGCTCTGAAATCTAATACCACGTGTGGAGGCAGTTTCCCCACTAGCTGCTCTCAGTCAGTGATGGAGGGTGGCAGGGATACTGGGGCAGGCGAGACGTGACGTCCTGGGAGACGTGAGGCCCTGCTAATGGACAGTGTTGACTGAAGGACAGATGCCTCATCAGCCTTGCCAACAGTCTCCTAGAAGGTGCATCACAGTCTAAGGCCTGACTTAGCTACTCACTTCCTTCCTTCCTTCCTTCCCTCTCTCCTTCACAGGGCTCACTCAGACTCCTCATTCTCTCTCCCAGGTGTTTCCCCACCTCCCGACCCCACCCAAAATTTCTTGCACATTGAATCTTGTCTTGGTGTCTGCTTTTTGGAGAACCTGGGTTGATATACTGTCCAACATTTTAATCTGGAAATCAAGAATTCTTTTTCTAGGGCTTCCCTGGTGGCGCAGTGGTTGAGAGTCTGCCTGCTGATGCAGGGGACACAGGTTCGTGCCCCGGTCCAGGAAGATCCCACATGATGCAGAGCAGCTGGGCCCGTGAGCCATGGCCACTGAGCCTGCGCGTCCGGAGCCTGTGCTCCGCAACGGGAGAGGCCACAGCAGTGAGAGGCCCACGTACCGCAAAAAAAAAACAAACAAAAAAAACAAGACCAATACATATGCTGTCTATAAGAGACCCACTTCAGACCTAGGGACACATACAGACTGAAAGTAGCAGATGGAAAAAGAAATTCCATGCAAATGGAAATCAAAAGAAAGCTGGAGTAGCAATACGCATATCAGATAAAACAGACTTTAAAATAAAGAATGTTACAAGAGACAAGGAAGGATACTACATAATGATCAAGGAATCAATCCAAGAAGAAGATATAACAATTATAAATATATATGCACCCAACATAAGAGCACCTCAATATATAAAGCAACTGCTAACAGCTATGAAAGAGGAAATCAACAGTAACACAATAACAGTGGGGGACTTTAACATCTCACTTACACCAAAGGATAGGTCATCCAGACAGAAAATTAAGAGGAAACACAAGTTTTAAATGACACAATAGACCAGATAGATGTAATTGATATTTATAGGACATTCCATCCAAAAAAACAGCAGATTACACTTTCTTCTCAAGTGCACAATGGAACATTTTCCAGGATAGATCATCACATCTTGGGTCACAAATCAAGCCTCGGTAAATTTAAGAAAATTGAAATCATATCAAGCATCTTTTCCGACCACAACGCTATGAAATTAGAAATAAATTACAGGGAAAAAAATGTAAAAAACACACACATATGGAGGCTAAACAATACATTGCTAAATAACCAAGAGATCACTGAAGAAATCAAAGAGGAAATTAAAAAATACCTAGAGACAAATGACAATGAAAACACAACAATCCAAAACCTATGGGATGCAGTAAAAGCAGTTCTAAGAGGGAAGTTTATAGCAATACAATCCTACCTCAAGAAACAAGAAAAATCTCAGATAAACAACCTAAACTTACACCTAAAGCAATTAGAGAAAGAAGAACAAAAAAAACCCAAAGTTAGCAGAAGGAAAGAAATCATAAAGATCAGAGCAGAAATAAATGAAATAGAAACAAAGAAAACAATGGCAAAGATCAATAAAACTAAAAGCTGGTTCTTTGAGAAGATAAACAAAATTGATAAACCTTTAGCCAGACTCATCAAGAAAAAGAGGGAGAGGACTCAAATCAATAAACTTAGAAATGAAAAAGGAGAAGTTACAACAGACACCACAGGAATACCAAGCATCCTAAGAGACTACTATAAGCAACTCTATGGACAACCTGGAAGAAATGGACAAATACTTAGAAAGGTATAACCTTCCAAGACTGAACCAGGAAGAAATAGAAAATATGAACAGACAGGTCACAAGTAATGAAATTGAAACTGTGATTAAAAATCTTCCAACAAACAAAAGCCCAGGACCAGATGACTTCATATTTAGAGAACTAACAGCCATCCTTCTCAAACTCTTCCAAAAAATTGCAGAGGAAGGAACACTCCCAAACTCACTCTACGAGGCCACCATCACCCTGATACTAAAACCAGACAAAGAGGTCACAAGAAAAGAAAACTACAGGTCAATATCACTGATGAATATAGATGCAAAAATCCTCAACAAAATACTAGCAAACAGAATCCAACAACGCAATAAAAGGATCATACACCATGATCAAGGGGGATTTATCTCAGGGATGCAAGGATTCTTCGATATACGCAAGTCAATCAATGTGATAAACCATATTAACAAATTGAAGAATAAAAACCATATGATCAAAAAAATAATGTCATGAAGAGCCTAGGGGTAGGATGGGAATAAAGACACAGACCTACTAGAGCATGGACTTGAGGATATGGGGAGGGGGAAGGGTAAGCTGTGACGAAGTGAGAGAGTGGCATGGACATATATACACTACCAAACGTAAAATAGATAGCTAGTGGGAAGCAGCTGCATAGCCTAGGGAGATCAGCTAGGTGGTTTGTGACTGCCTAGAGGGGTGGGATAGGGAGGGTGGGAGGGAGGGAGACGCCAGAGGGAAGAGATATGGGAACATATGTATATGTATAACTGATTCACTTTGTTGTAAAGCAGAAACTAACACAGCATTGTAAAGCAATTATATTCCAATAAAGACGTTAAAAAAAAAAAACCTATATGATCACCTCAGTAGATGCAGAAAAAGCTTTTGACAAAATTTAACACCCAGTTATGATAAAAACTCTCCAGAAAATGGGCAAAGAGAGAACCTACGTCAACATAATAAAGGCCATATATGACAAACCCACAGCAAACATCATTCTCAATGGTGAAAAACTGAAAACATTTCCTCTAAGGTCAGAAACAAAAGAAGGATGTCCACTCTTGCCACTATTATTCAACATAGTTTTGGAAGTCCTAGCCACAGCAATCAGAGAAGATAAAGAACTAAAAGGAACACAAACTGGAAAAGAAGAAGTAAAACTGTCACTGTTTGCAGATGACATGATACTACACATAGAGAATCCTAAAGATGCCACCTGAAAACTACTAGAGCTAATCAATGAATTTGGTAAAGTTGCAGGATACAAAATTAATGCACAGAAATCTCCTGCATTCCTATACTGTAACAACGCAAGATCAGAAAGAGAAATTAAAGAAACAATCCCATTCACCACTGCAACAAAAAGAAAAAAATACCTAGGAATAAACATACCTAAGAAGGTAAAAGTCCTGTACTCAGAAAACTATAAGACACTCATAAAAGAAACCAAAGATGGCACAAACAGATGGAGCGATATACCATGTCTTGGACTGGAAGAATCAATATTGTGAAAATGACTATACTACCCAGAGCAATCAACAGATTCAGTGCTATTCCTATCAAATTACCAATGGCATTTTTTACGGAACTAGAACAAAAACTACTAATATTTGTATGGAGACACAAAGAACCCAAATAGCCAAAGCAATCTTGAGGGAAAAAGTGGAGCTGGAGGAACCAGACTCCCTGACTTCAGACTATACTACAAAGCTACAGTAATCAAGACGATATGGTACTGGCACAAAAACAGAAATATAGATCAATGGAACAGGATAGAAAGCCCAGATATAAACCCAGGCACTTATAGTCAACTAATCTATGACAAAGAATGAATGTGGTATTCATTCCACAGGCTGCAGGATTGTAGTTCTTTTTGCTTCTGCTGTCTACCCTCTGGTGGATGAGGCTATCTAAGAGGCTTGTGCAAGCTTCCTGATGGGAGGGACTGGTGGTGGGTAGAGCCAGGTGTTGCTCTGGTGGGCAGAGCTCAGTAAAACTTTAATCTGCTTGTCTGCTGATGGTGGGGCTAAGTTCCCTCCCTGTTGGTTGTTTGGCCTGAGACAACCCAGCACTGGAGGCTGCAGGCTCTTTGGTGGGGCTAATGGCAGACTCCAGGAGGGCTCATGCCAAGGAGTATTTCCCAGAACTTCTGCTGCCAGTGTCCTTGTCCCCGCGGTGAGCCACAGCCACCCCCTGCCTCTGCAGGAGACCCCCCAACACTAGCAGGTAGGTCTGGCTCACTCTCTTATGGGATCACCACTCCTTCCCCCTGGGTCCTGATGCGCACACTACTTTGTGTGTGCCCTCCAAGAATGGAGTCTCTGTTTCCCCCAGTCCTGTTAAAGTCCTGCAATCAGATCCCACTAGCCTTCAAAGTCTGATTCTCTGGGAATTCCCCCTCCTGTTGCTGGACCCCCAGGTTGGGAAGCCTGATGTGGGGCTCAGAACCTTCACTCTAGTGGGTGGACTTCTGTGGTATAATTGTGCTCCAGTTTGTGAGTCACCCACCCAGTGGTTATGGGATTTGATTTTATTGTGATTGCGCCCCACCTACTGTCTCATTGTGGTTTCTCCTTTGTCTTTGGATGTGGGGTATCTTTTTTGCTGAGTTCCAGTGTCTTACTGTCAATGATTGTTCAGCAGTTAGTTGTGATTCTGGTGTTCCCACAAGAAGGAGTGAGCGCATGTCCTTCTACTCCGCTGTCTTCGCAAACATTTCTGTACCCATTTATAGAAGAAAATATTCCCACGTTTTTAACTCCAGTTTAAAAATAAAACTATAAATATATTTTTCTTTTTGATTTTTTCAGGTTTATTTCTTCTAAAAAATTATAAAGCTATTAATGGAATTCTAAATGAAAGAAAGAAAAAAGTCAACCACAAGCATACCTACACCAACAAATCAATCTGTTCCCATTTATTCATGTTCCCTTGTGAATATATTTTAGCAATAATTTCATAATACTAAATATTTGGATAAATGGTAAAATGTTATTTGGATTCAGAAGAGTTATTGTAGAAGTGTTTATTTCTGTTCTGCTGTCTTCAACTTATTTATGTGGTTTTATGGAAAATCAAATCAGAATATCCTGATAGAAATGATTTTCAGACTTACTAACATTTAATCTGTCTGATTTGTGAAATCTCATCTTATGTACTAATGTCTATATACTTAATACCATTTTTTAAGTGCTGAAAGAAAAGAACCATCAGCCTCGAATTTTTTATCCAACAAAATGTACTTCAGAAGTAAAGGGAAATAAAAAGGAACAAAATAGTACCATTTGCAGAGATGTGGATTGATCTAGAGACTGTCATACAGATTGAAGTAAGTCAGAAAGAAAAAAACAAATCTCATATAATATTGCTTATATGTGGAATCCAGAAAAATGGTAGAGATGAACTTATTTGCAAAACAGAAATAGAGTCACAGATGTAGAAAACAGATTTATGGTTACCAAGGGGGGAGGGGGGTGAAATGAATTGGGAGATTGAGACTGACATACATACACAACTATGTATAAAATAGGTAACTAATGAGAATCTATTGTATAGCACAGGGGAATCTATTCAGTGCTCTGTGGTGACCTAAATGGGAAGGAAATCGAAAAAAGAGTGGATATATGTATACATATGACTGATTCACTTTGACGACAGCAAGAAACTAACACAACATTGTAAAGGAACTATACTCCAGTAAAAATTAACTTAAAAAAATAAAGAAAAAGAATAAAGGGAAAATCTTTCCACTCTGACTGGTGGGAAGATACACTCTTCCCAAATCTGTGATTTCCAAGAATTGTTGCACCTGCTTCTTTCTGGTAGTACCTTTCCTGCCATGATAGTTTCCTCAACACAGGCACTGACGAGTACTTGGGTGAAGATTCAAGGAAAACCCTCCGTGGGTATGAAAATCTTTCCCTGTGACTCTTATCTCATGAATTCTAAGCACCTTGGCCTCCATGAACTGGGTGCATCCTCGCTGTCCCAAGGCTCAGAAACTTCCTGAGTAGCGAGCTGGGACAGTCACAGGGCTTAGCTTCTTTGTTTTCCTTCTCTCAGAAGTCACTCTTCTGTGCTGCTTGTTGTCCAATGCCCAAAAGCTCGTGTGTCATAGACTTCCTTCAGTCCTCTACTTTTTTAAGGCAGGAGGATAAATCTAGTTCCTGTTATTCCATATGGGTTAGAAACAGAAGTCTCAAAATTCTTTTCTTTTATTTGCTTCAAAACTCTAGAAGATTTTCTTAAGAAATATATTTACGTTAGTGAGGAAACATTTATCTAAAGTTTCTCAGTTCCTTCAGTTTCATTTTATATTAGCTGTGGATTTCAAGTAAAAATAAACTTAATATTTTAAATTTTAAAGTAGTTTGTCTAGGAATTATATCTAGTTCTTTCTTTTCTCGTGTAAATATAAAGTGATACCTAAAATAATGGTCACATATGTTAACAATAGTGATTCCACATGGTAGGATTTTGGGTGACTTTTTACTTTCTTTTTCTAATTGGCTATATGTATGTATCACTTTTTACAAAAAAGTAAAAGACATCTTTTAAAAGACATTTTAAAGACATCTTGTGATTTTTAAGGTAAATAGAAAGAAGAAGAGGGAAAATAGATTAATTTTCTCAAGGATACTGGAAACTTGGAGTAAGGTAACTGCAGAGGAGGAGGAAGAATACCTCTTTTTCTGAGATAAAAAGATAATTGTAGAGGTTTAAAAAATAAACCATGTTAAGAGATAAACTTAGAGTTCACACCAGATGTTCAGATGAGCTCTATCATTTTAGAAAAGTAGGAGATGAGGTCATTTCCAGTGAAACCATTTTTTTCATAAGGATCACATCGTGAAAAATGCGGACACCAGGCTTTGAAGCGATTGAACTTTCTGATCTGAGGATTAATTGGGTGTATCAGTTTTCTGACTTCCTTATTCCCTGCCTAGATTATAATGTAGTTGAATAAAATGCGAAGGGTGAAAATATAAGTAGGTGAGTCGGGACACGGTGAAATTAATAATAATAATAGTGGCAGTGGCAGCTGCTGCAGCTATCACTTACTGAGTGCATGCTGTGTGCCCAGCAGAATGATAAATGCTTTCTCTGAATTACCTCATTTTGTCCTCTGAGCAACTGAGTTTTGGAGAGGTTAAGAAATCTTCCCGCAGTCACACAGCTAGTCAGTGGCAGAATTAGAACCCAAACCCAGTCTGTCTGACCAAGATAAATCTCTGGTTTCTAAATAAGAATTTTGATCTATCTCTCCTTCACATACTGGCTTCTCAAGTAGAGACCTACCTTTTCATAGTTTTAATGGCTTTATTGAGATTTTTGCTTCCTTAGATATAAGAACACATTCAAATGACCTCCAAGCGTTCACATCTCTGCGTAATGAAAATTGAGTTTCCTCTATCTTGTTTCTTGCCTCTTATGTTACTGTCATTTTTGCAAACTCAATTTCTTCCCAAATCATTGGAATGGCACCTTCTGGCTCAGCCTGGATAGAGTATCCATCTTTATCTGCTCTTGTTGGCAATGTGACACCCGGATGTGGGTCCAGGACTTTAATTTCTGTGCTACACACATTCTCTCTTTGACCCTGGCTGGTCTTTTGGCTTCCTTGTCCTTATATGTAGAAAGTCAGCGGTGAGCACTGTATCTTAGAATATTTGAGGCCCAGACAATTTATTTTTAAAGTGTTGGAAATGTCCTTGACCAAATATTAGATTAATAATCTAATTATTAATTAATGAAGTGAAGTATTAATTAATATTTTATTGCTTCAAAATAAGGTAAAGTTTGTTGATATATTAAAATAATCTAAATTCCTATGAATAATTCACTAGTCTGTAGAATTCCCACCAGTCCATCCCACATACTAAAGGTACAAAATAATTACGCTCGCTGACAGAGTTTGACCTGGATTATGGCTAAAGGCAGTAAAATGCAGCATCTCAAGAATACTGGCCTTTGTTAATATAATTTCTCAATTGCTGCCTAAATTCATTTTTATTTGGACTAATTTTTTTCAGGTCCTGGACTGGAATCTAAGGCTGCCATTTCAACTCATCCACTATCAAGTAAACTCAAAAGACTTTAGAAAGTCCAATCTTTCTTTAGATTTTTGGGCAATGTTTAAGGAAAAAGCATATAAATATGCTTACGGGAGCCCATCTTGTGGTCATGGCTAATGGATCTGAAACTTGGAGACAGAAGATCCATCCAGTTCCTTGCAAAGAGAAAATAAAATATTAGTACTCTGGTCTGATAACTCAGTACTTTTCTTGTAAAATCAGTTTGGAAGTTTTCCTTTCATTTCTATTTTCTGGAAGTTACTGTAGGGAATTGATATTAGTTCTTCCTGAAATGTTGGGCAGACTTCACTAGAGAAATTGTCTGGGGCTGGTGCTTTCTTTTATTCAAGGTTATTTGTATTGATTCAATTTCTTCAGTAGTTACAGACTGTGATAGTTAATTTTGTGTGTCACCTTGGCTGGGCTATGGGGTGCCCAGATACTTGGTCAAACATTCTTCTTGGTATTTCTGGATGAGTTTAACATTTAAATCTGTAGACTTTGAGTAAAGCAGATCGCCCTTCATAATGTGAGTGCGACTTATCCTATCAGTTGAAGGCCTGAAGAGAGCAAAAACACTAACCTTTCCCTGAGCGAGAGAAAATTCTCCAGCAGACCTCCTTCAGACCTTATCTGCAACATTGGGTCTTTCTGGCTCTACAGGAGAGAGTCTTAGGACTGGCACTGGAGCATCAATTCTCCTGGGTCTCCACCTGCTGACCCACCTTGCAGATTTGAACTTGCCAGCCTCCATAATCATGTGAGCCAATGCCTTATAAGAAATCATATAAATATATAAATCATATATATCTCCTTGGTTCTTTTTTTTCTGGAAAACCCTAATATGTGAGCTTAATTCAGATGAGCTGTTTCTCCTTGGGTTATTTTGGTAGTTGGTGTCTTTCAAGAATTTAGTACACTTCAGCTAAGTCATCAAATTGGTGGGCATAGAATTGTTAATAATATTCTTTAGTAATCATTTTAATGTCCATGGGATCAGTAGTAATGACCCCTCTTTCATTTCTGATATTATTAATTTGTGTCTTTTCTTCTTGGTTAGCCTTAGTAGAAGTTTATCAAATTTATTGATCTTTTCAAAGAACCGGCTTTTGATTTCTCTATTGATTTCCTGTTTTTAATTTCGTCGATTCCACCTTAATATTTATATTTCTTTTCTTCTTCTTGCTTTAGCCTTAAAATCTTCTTTTTTTCCTAGTTTCCTAAGCTGGAAGCTTAGATTATTAATTTTCGATCTCTCTTCTTTTCTAATATATGCATACAGTGATATACATTTCCTTCTCTTACTTTCACTGCAACCCACAAATTTTGATGTTGTATTTTTAATTTTTGTATAGTACAAAATATGTGGCCTACGTTGGTGAACGTTCTATGTGAGCCACCAACTCAACTGTAATAAAAAAAAATTAAAACAGGTTCAAAGAGAATTTACAAAATTAACATGGTAAGATGGCATTTGAAACAAGACTAGGTAAGGATTAACAGGATTCGGGATGCTGTTACTTCAGTTGTCTACAATGATAAATACAGTTCCAAACTTGACCCACCATATACACCTGTCTACCCAACCATGTAAACAGTCTTTTGAAATATGGTTTATTCAAATTTTTCTTAGGTAGGTATCTGAATCAGAGATCTTAAAAGAAGGAGAAACTGCACTCAACTCTTTAACCCTTCGGTTTTGTCCTGGCTTAACACTGTCCAGGTTGCAACTAATCCTGCACAGTGTGTTTATCGGGCCCAGAGGGATGAAAGTTAATGCCATGTTTCACTCCTGAGCTCCACATGCACACACCACACACTACACACAAAAATAAACATCAAGGGCTGCTGATATTTCAATAAAAAGCTATCTATTTTGTTGTTGTTGTTGATTGTTTATGATTTTGGTTGGCAGTATCACCTGGTAAATGTCTAGTATATTACCACTACTCATATCTCTGATGACAATTTTGCCACGGGGATGATGAAAATGGTGATTAATGTGTAACTGTAACATAGGTTATGGGTGACCTGTCTTCTCCAGGACTTCTTATCCTTACTGCATTCCAGTCTTTCAAAAAGAGAAAATTCCAGCAGGAACAATCCAACCTCTGGCTCCGTTTGTGGCAGGGCCAGCTTCCAGCGGTTTTGGCTGGCTCCCTGGGCTTAGTCTTCTCTCTCAAGGTCTCTAAGCAGACTGGCTGGGGCCTCCAACCATGCTGACCCGGCACTGGGAAAATTGAGTTAAGGGCTTAGTGTGGGTTCAGTCAGAGATTCCACAAAATGGATTTGGGGTTTGTTTGAAAAGACTTTTTCTATTTAAAAAAGTCTTTTCAATCTGATTCTGTAAGATTTTCAGCAGCTCCTCGTGGCAGCTGTTCATGAGTAGAAGGGCATTTCACAAATACAATGGTATCTCTCAGCTGTGCCACACGACCCCCTTTCCCTAGAAATTAAAAGCTCCTCCCAGACATGGAACCAACCTAAGTGTCCATCAACAGATGAATGGATAAAGAAGATGTGGCACATATATACAATGGAATATTACTCAGCCATAAAAAGAAACGAAATTGAGTTATTTGTAGTGAGGTGGATGGACCTAGAATCTGTCATACGGAGTGAAGTCAGTCAGAAAGAGAAAAACGAATACCGTATGCTAACACATATATATGGAATCTAAAAAAAAAAAGGTCATGAAGAACCTAGGGGCAGGACAGGAATAAAGACACAGACCTACTAGAGAATGGACTTGAGGACTCGGGGAGGGGGAAGGGTAAGCTGGGACAAAGTGAGAGAGTGGCATGGACATATATACTACCAAATGTAAAATAGATAGCTAGTGGGAAGCAGCCGCATAGCACAGGGAGATCAGCTCGGTGCTTTGTGTCCACCTAGAGGGGTGGGATAGGCAGGGTTGGAGGGAGGGAGACGTAAGAGGGAAGAGATATGGGGACATATGTATATGTATAACTGATTCACTTTGTTATAAAGCAGAAACTAACACACCATTGTAAAACAATTATACTCCAATAAAGAAGTTAAAAAAAAAAAAAAAGCTTCTCCTGGGGTTGGAACATTAAACATGACTTGGCTTGGATGGCCCCAGGGATAAGGAGGCCAGTGCAGGTGTGGACCTGCACCTAAGTCTTGGCCCCTTGTTTGACTGACATTAGACTGTTGGAGCCACCAAGTGAGAGGTGAGAGGTCACCTAACCCCTGCTCCCCTCCCACCCTCGGCACTGAGAAAGCTTAACATCTTCCCCCAAGGGAAACCTTTGTCCTTAGGAGCCAAGACAGCAAGGGCATTCTTCAGGATGAGAAATTAAGTGAACTGAGGTAGGTCAACTGGGATGTATGAAAGATATAATTTTTGGAATAAAAGAAGATCCAGGTAAACAAGAGAATAGTTGTTTCCAAGCATCCCCACGAAATGTTCTCCCTTCTTCTCAGTTTCTACCTTTAAATTCCTGGCACTGACAACCTGAGAACTTGTAGAAGGACCATAAGTGAGTTGGTGTCATTACTCTGCTTGAGGATGGCTTTCCTTTGTTTTGCTTTCCTAAGACTCCAGAGTACTGGACACAGTCAGGCAGCAGGTGTGCTAGAATGTTCCGAGGCACCCTGACTTTTAGTTCACACTCTATCCTCATAGCCTTCTTTGGGCCTTGGTTTCTTTGCCTCTAAAATTACTGGCTTCCAAAACTTATTGTGAGGTTAGAATAGAATATTTTATATTTTACAGAATTGGGGGTTTAGAGGATGCTTTCATACATATTTAAGCCTTACAACGTGTAGGGATGGTATTATTACCTTTATATAATAGGAATGAAAACTGAGGAGAAATTATGTGTCTTACCCAAGATCATATAACTCTTAGAAATTGAATTGGAACCCAGTTTAGATCCCTGGGTTCCAAATTCAGGGCAGGCTTTTATTTTCTTTCATTTTTGGGGGGGGAAGTGGGGTGCAGTTTTTTATTGTGGTAGAATATACAAAATGTAAAATTTGCCATTGTAACCTTTTTTTTTTTTTTTTTTGCGGTACGCGGGCCTCTCACCGTTGCAGCCTCTCCCGTTGCAGAGCACAGGCTCCGGACGCGCAGGCTCAGCGGCCATGGCTCACGGGCCCAGCCGCTCCGCGGCATGTGGGATCCTCCCGGACCGGGGCACGAACCCGTGTCCCCTGCATCGGCAGGCGGACTCTCAACCACTGCGCCACCAGGGAAGCCCCACTGCAACCATTTTTGAGTGTACTGTTCAGTGGTATTAAGCACATTCATATTGTTGTACAGTCATCACCATCCATCTCCAGGAAGTTTTCATCTACCCCAAAGGAAACTCTAACCTGTTAAACACTAACTCCTCCCCCCACCCCTGGCAACCACCATTCTACTTCCTGTTTCTATGAATTCGACTGCTCTAAGTTCCTCCTATAAGTGGAATCATGCAACATTCATCCTTTGGTGACCGGCTTATTTCACTTAGCTTAATGTCGTCAAGTTTCACCCATGTTGTACCATGTGTCAGTAATGCTGAATAATATTCCAGTGTGTGTGTATACTACATTTTCTTGATTCATTCATCTGTCAGTGGGCACTGAGCTGTTTCCACCTGCTGGCTATTGTGAATAATGACACTATAAACGTTAGTGTACAAATATCTGTTCAAGTTCTTGCTTTCACATCTTTCAGGTATATACCCAGAGGTAGAATTGCTGGATCATAGGATAATTCTATATTTAATTTGTTTGATTTATCCTTTTTTAATAGGTAAAGTCACTAGTTCTTTTAAAATAAAATTAAAATAATTTCCCACCTCTTGTAATTTACACTTGAAGCCATATCTTCCTCTATTTTTCTTAAATTGCCCATGTTGTTCTTTTGATGTTCTGGCCTAACTGTAACAATACGTTACTTGTGAGAAAAAGTACCTTGCCTTTATCTTGTGCTTTTCTTCTGCATGCAAAGCATCACATTGACATTATCTCATTTACCTTTTCAAGGTCTATGAGAAGAGGATTAACGGCACGTATTATTAACTTCATCTCACAAATGATAAAAATAAGGTTTAAGAAGTTTAAAAGAATTTCTTCCGTGAGATTATAGTAGTAATAAAACTAAAATCCAACTTCCTAACTCCTAATTTATTACTTATTTACATGTATTTCTGTATACTTAAATGAGATATATCATCAAACAAATTTGATTCTTACATACTTGTTTTGCAAACTTAGAAAAGTCTCCAGAACTTCTCATGCCTGTTTCCTCATCTGTAAAAAAAAGAAAAAAGCCAATGACAGTACTAGCCTCTAAGAGTGTAAAGAATAGCCAACCAAAATACTAGCAAAGTACTTCATAAAAGATGGAGAGTTGTAGCAATTAATAATTGCTATTAATAAGCAATTAATATGATGCAATTATGTAACCACTTAATAACTATTACTGAAGCAGAACCTTAAATGGAAATACTAAATAGTTTCTCTGAAATTTCAATGTGATGCTGAAAATCATTTTTCAAACATGAATGTTTGGGGAAAAAAAGTTACTTAAACATGAGTATATCCTCATGACTCTGTGCATCTCCTCAAGTAGCAGTGCCTAGGCCCCTCTTCGTGTGCTAGTGGTTTAGGATGGATGTCAGAGATCTCTGCTTTTTCATGCTTCAGGAACTTTGCTCATGCTTTTCCTCTGCTGTATATGTTTCTCCAACCCTAATGAATTTAGCTTTCAAGTCCCTGATCAAAGTGACATCTTATCTACCATCACTTCTCTATTCTCTTTCTGTGATGCTCCCTCCTCTGTGTTCCTGAGGCATACACACTTTTAAAAAGAATTTTTATTGGAGTCTAGTTGATTTACAATGTTGTGTTAGTTTTAAGTGTACAGCAAAGTGAATCAGTTATACATATACATATATCCACTCTTTTTTAGATTCTTTTCCCATATAGGCCATTACAGAGTATTGAGTAGAGTTCCCTGTGCTATACACTGAGCACTGAGTTGTTTCCACCTGTTGGAAACAACCTACCTATACAGTAGGTCCTTATTAGTTATCTATGTTATATACGGTAGTGTGTAATATGTCAGTCCCAATCTCCCAGTTTGTCCCTCTGCCCCTTACCCTTTGGTAACCATAAGTTTCTTTTCTACATCTGTAACTCTATTTCTGTTTTGTAGATAAGTTCATTTGTACCCTTTTTTTAGATTCCATACACACCTTTTTCAGATCATGTTTCAGCCTGTGGGTTCCTCTCTGTCTTCCCCTCTAGACCAGGAGCCTCCCGAAGACAGGCACTGGTCTCATTCATTCTTATTTCCCTGGTGCTTGTTATGGTGCCCAGCATATAACATATGCTCAACAATTATTGGCTAAATGAAAAAGAAGCTAATGATATGAACAAGTAAAAAAGTCAAGGTTCATTTTCGAGGACATGCGGGTCCTTCCCACAGGACACAGGAGCCTCCTTCCTCTTCCAAAGCAATGCCCCTATTCTCTGCCCCTTCCTGTTTCCCCTCAAGATCGTTGTTATACTCTGCTTCCCTCCCGTCTCCAACGTTCTAGAAGAGAATGGGAATGAGAAATGAGGTGCACTGATTTGGAAAGGCTGACCTCTGGTTGAGAGGGACTCAAATGTAATGTACCACAAAAGCAGCAAGTGTGACAGTGAAAGAGTGTTGGGCAGCCCAGAGGTTTTTTGTGACTAAGAGAGGGACTGGTTGAAAGGGGAGAGAAGCTTCTCACTGGTGGTTGTGACTGGAATCAGGGCTGGGAGATGGAGAGTTCCTACCTCAAAGACCACTTCCTGTCCGTCTCTCTAAGTATCCGACAGGTGGTGGAATTCACTGTAGGCTTATTGAACTCAGCCTGGATTGACACATAAATCGTTATCAATAAAGAAACAGCTGACTAGAGTTTAGCCAAACAAATTAATTTTAATAAAATAAGAATAAAATAAAATAAAATAATTTTTTAATAAAAAAAAAAAAAATTATTTAATAAAATAATAAAAAAATTAATTTTAATAAAATAAAATAAAATAAAATATTTAATAAAATAAAATAAAATAAAATAAAAAAAAACAAATGACAACCCTGAAGTCGCAGGGAACCTACCTTCCTACTTTTGAGAGTTCCTGCCATTGGCAAAAGGATTTATTTTCCAAAGGATCACTCATAAATCATTTGTTTGAAAGAGAGAGTGGTGGTGGCTTGCCAGGCCAGCCCACAGTTGGCTGTTTTATCAGGTAAACACTGAGCGCTGTGGCAGAAAGACCTCAGGCTTCAGAGATGAACAGACGAGCTTCGATGTGCCATTTACATTTCAGAAGAAAACCAGACTCCTACCATCACTAAGCACAAGATGGCATGAGGAGTGCCCAAGGGAGCGAGAAGGGGGAGAGGTGAGAAGATGGGGGCAGCACAGAGCTGGAAACCCTCCAGTGGTTCCTTAGCCCTGGAGCTGAGGGTGCTGGTCTAACCTGGGCTGCATCAGAATTAACTAGATGTTAAAAAACAAACAAACAAAACAAAAAACCAATTCTAGGGCCTTACTGGATCAGAGCTTCCAGGGATAAGGCCCGACACGGGTGTGTTTAACAAGTTCCCCAATGCTGGCGCACAGCCTGATTCGGGAACCAGTCATAACCTCTGCTATCTCTCTCCCAATTAATAGGATCTGGGGTAAGCAAAGAAGGGGAACAGAAGAGGCAGGGTCCTGAGAAATGCGGGGAGCAACTGAAATATGGAAGAGACGACCCTAGTTTTAGTGACTAGAGGGAAAGGAAGTTGCTCTGGCTCACCAGGTAACAGACGAGGAAACTGAGCCTTAGCCAAGGTCACAGAGCAGATAAGATCAGTGGGATTCTAACTCAGGCCTGTCCCTTTCTCCAGGCTGTCGCCTCCTCTGCTGCAAAGGGTTGCCTCCTACGTGGCAAGCAGATCCACTTCAGAGCCTGCCAGTGCTGTTGAACCGCGAGTGCCAAAGAATGTGAAGCTGACAGTAAAGACCAGGTGACGGAGGAAAAAGCTGGAGGCAGGGCCAGAGCAACCACACCCAGTAAAGCCCATGGAAGCATCTTCCACATCTTTTTTGGCCTCCGTGCATTGGTGCCTTTTGCTCATTCTTGGTTCCTTCAGCCATAAGATGAAGATGAAAAGATTGACCTATCTTCTTCACAGCACTGCCGTGACACTTAATTAGTTCACTTTTATCACGTCCTTAGAAGATGAAAAGTTCCGTGTAAGAGCTACGTGTCATTCTTCCACATTTCTTGGTTTTATTTGACAGCTCTCAAGCTCTGTGTTCTATAAGACGCTTCTCTTTCTTTATTTTCTGTTATTGCTAACTTCGTCTAAGCCAAGAACTCGTAGAATTTCTTGAGCTCTCCTAACTGTAAAATGGCTTGAAGGTTCTGCTTGCTGGCTGGGATTGAGGGGAGAGGAGGAACAGAGCGTGTCTGAACAGAAACTCCAAGCATTCCGAGGTCTGCCCCTCAACCTGGAATTCTGCAGCTCTCCCAGCGTGGGCTTGACCTCGGCTGTTGCCCTGAGTATTTATAGCCTCAGACCTCCCGGTTCTTCAACTCTCCCTCACCAGGGCCCTACCCTTCCCCCTCCACTTCCGCCCCCATGCACGCAATCCCGATGCATGCGAGGTGTTGGAGGAGGATGGAAATTTGTTTTCTCTGCAGTGTTTGGCAGTTTCAACCCTGCTTTACAGAAGCATTAAATGTTGTGAAATCTCTGCTCTTTAAACTGCTGCTCCTTCACTCACCCTTTGCCAAAGGCAGCGATATACCGTGAAAGAGAGAATAGTTTTCGGTCCTTTAGAAGTAGTCAAAGCAAACGCTGCTTTCAAGATAATAGTAAAAATATTGTTGTCCTTAAGGGTAAGAGTTTATTAATTAATTTATTTATTTTTGCTCTGTTGCGTCTTCGTTTCTGCGCGAGGCATTCTCTAGTTGTGGCAAGCGGGGGCCACTCTTCATCGCGGTGCGCGGGTCTCTCACTATCGCGGCCTCTCTTGTTGCGGAGCACAGGCTCCAGACGCGCAGGCTCAGTAGTTGTGGCTCACGGGCCTAGTTGCTCTGCGGCATGTGGGATCTTCCCAGACCAGGGCTCAAACCCGTGTCCCCTGCATTGGCAGGCAGATCCTCAACCACTGCGCCACCAGGGAAGCCCCCAAAACTTTTTTAAACAATGAAGTTTGGTAAGGCAACTCCTCTTTCAAGAAATGGAACTCAGTGCAAAACTGTTGAATTTGAAGGTTGGAAAGCCTTATTACTGTTATGGGCAGCCTTCGGCCTCAATTCCCTTCAGCAGAAGAACTTCTCAGTGCGCAAGCTGGCCCTCAGCTAGTTGAGAAGTTGGCACAGTTTGTCTTTGGTACCCGAGGGCCCAGTTAGTTATACGTGCTTCTATTGAGTTCCTTCTGTCCCTCCGTTCCTGTCAGGCACATGTAGGAGCTGTCCTAGAGATTTTCTGTTTGTTCTCCTTTTCCACCCCCCGCATCTCTCCACCCTTCTCCAATCTGCATTTGGGGGTGGGTAGGAGCAAAGAGGGGAACAGGAGTGATGTCCTGGGGTCTGAGGGTGGCCATCAGGCAATACCGCAGAGAGGTCAGGAGGTCAAGGGCTGGAAAAGGACAGATGAATTGCATGGTGGTCCCCCGTCTGCCGGGGAAAAGGGGCATTTCATCTTTGGTTCCGGCAGTTTTATACACATTGATGTATATTATATGTGCTTATATATGTATAGGTAAGTATATCTCTGTGATCTGTGCACACAGCCTGAGCTGGAGCCAGAGCTCAGAAGATGGATGACGTGGTACCTGACCCAGTCCTGATGGGGTGGGTGCAGGACAGCAGCCAGAGGGAGCAAAGGAGCCCTGCTCTCCTCCGGGTTTCAACAAAATAAAGGCAGTGGATCTGTCACACTTTATTTTGTGGGAGAGCAATGGTTGACTTGATGGAACAAGAGAAAAATACGAGAAAGGGAAGATTAAAGGACCGTGTGTTAGCAGCATCTGCTCAGCCAGGAGCTATCCCTGGAAATTCCCTGCTTGTTTCCATGAGATACACGCACAGGAAATCCTCTTTGTGAACTTTCTGGAATAAGGCCACAAGGAACCCCCTCTCCCAAAGCTTTTCAGAGAATCCACGAAACCATCTGCAGAAGAACATTCTTTGGAAGCAGAGGGATAACCTGAAGTGAGTCTGTTCCTGATGCTCGTAGGAAATGATTCCATCCTCCTTTCTCAGGCGCCGGGGACCCACTCAGACTCCCACCGGCAACGACCCTCCGCTTCTGCGGCCTGAGAATTAGTGATTCCAGCAACTCAGGCCGTGGGTGTTGAAACGTCTTCGTTGACAAAGGAAAATCCTCCTGATGAGACGTCCATTTTACACCTTAAGAACAGACTGAGGGCCTCTCTCCGGAGGCCTTGTGGAAGCAGCGTGCGGCCGTGAACCTGCGCCTGGCTGACCTTGAACTCTGGGCGCTGCTCTCCGGCTCCACCGCTGCTTGTCTGCAGAGGCCGCGCTGCCACGGCCGCTGGCTCCCAGCCAACCGAGGACTAAGGCAGCCCCGCCCAGGGCGACCCGGGGCGCCTCTGACTTTGACTCGGGGGCTCCCCAGACGGCGGGGCTAAGACCCACCCACTGACCGTCCCCCTCTCGCCTTCCCTTGGGGGCGCCTTGCATTGTACTCTGACGCCTCTCCCAGCCTCTTCCCATTTTCTTTCTTTCAGGCATTTTCCCGAAAAAAAAGAAAAAAAAAAAAAACCTTGCGCGTTTGATACTGTCTTGGTGTCCGCTTTTCAGAAGACCTGGACTAATACCTGTATTTAAGAGGATAAGTGTTAAACAGATTATAATTGGTCCTATCTCCTGAAAATATTAAAGAAATCCAAGTCAGATGTGACCAGCTTGCCTGAAAAAATTTCCAATTTACACTGAATATTTTAAAATCCACTTAACCAAAGCGATCACAGACATTTTTAAAATCCTCATTTCAATATCAATCATGGAATCTGTCATCAACAGATAAAAGAATTTAGAATGGATTACTGAGTTGTCAAAAACCTGTATCCGGGACTTCTCTAGTGGTCCAGTGGTTAAGACTTCGTGTTTCCACTGCAGGGGGCACGGGGTTCGATCCCTGGTTGGGGAACTAAGATCTCGCAGGCTGCACAGTGTGGCCAAAAACCCCAAAAAACACAACCAACCAAACAAAAAAAAAAACCTGTATCAAAAATGATGTAATGAATATTAAAATATGGACAACTCATTATAATACTAATAATGCTGATGAAGATAAGGCATTTATTATCTCCTGGCATTATTCTAAGTGCTTTATATATATTAAGTTCTTTACCTTGTTAGTGTGTGCAAACATTATACAGAGACAGCTAGCTTCTAATTTTTTCCAGGATGATGAATTTCTACATTAATGCAGTAAGTTGATACATAAGTAAGTATATATGCCCACAAATGTCCTTTTACTGAAGTTCTAATGCCTGTGAGATGAACTGAATGAAAATTAAAGAGTAAGGATTTATATATATATATATATATATATGAAAATGGTATTCAGTACAGAACACAATGCAGGCATAGAGTTTATTGGATGAATAAGATCTCCCAATGACATGAACAGTTATTAAAATGAGCATGTTTTTCCTATTAGAACCAGGAAAATATATCTCTGCGACACTGTTTCACAGCCTACTCTCTTACCTTTCCTTCATTGAGATTGCCTGGGGGCACTTACTGAGAATACAGGCTCCTGGAAATCACTTTTCCCAGTCCGTTTCAGTTTTCTGAGGTGAGACACAGGAGTTTGCATTGTACCAAGCATCCTCAGATGATTCCAAAAGACACTAAAATCCGAGAGTCACTGTTGAGAGTTAAGAAGCAGTAATTGCTACTTTTCAAATGATGGCTGTTCTGGACACCAGATTTAGAGTTTGATTATACATGGGTTTACATGCACACCATTCAAAGAAAGGAAATTCTCTTAGCCTGCGAGGAGGCCCAATCAGGATCATGATCAGGGAGAATTTGAGGGTTCACGAAAAAACAGAATGAAATCAGTTGTCCTCACGCAATGTTCTGAAGAAACATCAAACAACGTATGTGCTCATACAGTCATGGTTTCTAAAGGGAGTTCAAGTGCCTGACTGAGATAGAGAAGCTGAAACAAGGGACATGTTACTTGTTTACACATCTCTTCATTGTTGGGTCATTAGTGGGGAGTAAAACTGCTGATAAAGCGAGGAACAAAAGGAGGGGACAGAGAGTGTACTTTTGTAAAGGAGTTGAGAAAAAAGTACAAAGTAAGAAAAACACAGGGGGATAAAGATTAGGAAAATCAAAGAACAAAGAAGAAAACCTGGTTGCTTAGAGATTTTTGTTTTTTAAACACATAATTACAAACAGTTGTCCAGAAAGAACTATGATTCTATGTTTTAATTAAATAACTCCCCATCTATTTTTTTTTTTTTTTGTATATTAGGAAACAACTCTAAGATATCTGATTGAATTGCCTTCCTGCATCCTGTATCTCTGATGGTTTAAATTGAAAATCTGGGTCACAAAGGAAAACTTTTGGAAAGGAGTCCCCAGATACACTAAAGATATTTCTACTGAGACATTCCCTTGATAGGACCTTCTGAAAATAGGTGACTGCAAACATGGAATTTACAGCTCTGGCTACAACTCTGAAGGTAAATTTACATTTCTCTAGGGAGCAATGCAGCAGCGGCCTATAGGATAAATGGCATTTTTTTTTAGGGCCGAAGGAAGTGCCACAGAGGCTACTGTCCCTGGAAATTACCTTCTGTTGTATTATGGGAATTCATCCTGTCCATTTGGAACTTGCTTAAGAATTCCTTGACAAAAATTACAGTGGTATCACCTGCTTTTACTGTTATCTTGTGCCCTGAAGAGCAGTAGCTGGAAACACAAGTGCTTACAGGGGCCAGGTTGAAAACACATTTGAGCGAAGCAGGCCATGACTAAAAGCATCGGGGACTACAGAAAACCAGAGAACATGGGCTCATTCTGAAAGCCTGGCAAATCTACATCCATAAACCCATTCAGCTTCCCCATCCTCCCTCTCTGATACCCAGGTGCAGGAATGATGGAGAAAATAACATGATTATGTTAGGAATCCTGAGCCGTCCAAGTCACACTGCACCGAGACCGCTTCTAAGATAAGCCAAATCAAGATGACACACATTCCTGGTTTCTTCTCTTTCTCTCTTCTTTCTACCCTTATGTTTTTACTTATCTTTTAAATCAGTATATCAAGACCTAGTTATAAACATCCACCGTGTGCAGGTAGGCACCATATGAATCTTTAAAGAATGAAAGAGTCCCTGACCTCAGGGAAGTTTAGAATGTACTTATGCAAGAAATAAACAAGAGAAAAAGCCGTATAGAATATATAACCCGAGAGATGTCTCCCGGTGGTTAGCAAATGTGTTACCATGACGCCAGAGGAACTACAGATCAAAGTTAAATGAACTGCAGTGCTCTCAAATTTCTTGAACAAGATGTAACTTGAAAAGCCTTGAAAAGGAAGTAGGATTTAGCTAGTTAGAGGAGAGGGGAGAGGACGGTTTAGGTGATAGGTCCAGAGTGAGCAAGGGAAACAAGGAGGTCAAGCTTTTATCCTTTTCCTTCCTTCCCTTTAGCCAACTCTAAATTTCCAAAGACGGTCAGAAAATAATGGAAAATAATTAGAAAAAGTTGGGGGGACGTATTGTTCTGACCGAATGGAGAAAAGCATTTTTTGTCCTCGTGTTCTGGAAAGTCTTTATGAGTCTGTGTTACTCATTGTAGATTCTGAATTACTAAATGCTTTGTGGCTCTGGCCTGGGACTATGTCAAGGAAAGCACTACCTCCACCTTTTGGGGCAGGAATTAGTCCTATACAGGCTGTTAGGTGGCGTGGCCTTTGGCTGAAAATGACGGAAAACACAACTCAGAATGGCTTAAGCATTAAAGAACATGTAACAAGAACTGCAGAGGTTGGGAATATTCTCCAGGGTTGGTAAATGCAATAATCTGACATCATCAAGACCTAGGTTCTCTTTAAAGTTCCTCTCTGCTGTCCCCTGAGCAGGTTACCTGTGTCCTCAGACTAGCTCTCCTGATGGTTGCAAGATGTCTGCAGCAGCTCCAGGTGTCGCATTAACACCTGAAAAGGTCCCACAACAAAAGATAACATCTCCTCCTCTGTGCTTCTTTTTAAGAGGAAGGAAATCTTTCTCATAGAGCCTCCAACAGACCTCCCATGATGTAGTCTCGCCAAGATTGGGTCATATGTTCCTTTAAAAATCAGTCACTCGGGCTTCCCTGGTGGCGCAGTGGTTGGGAGTCCACCTGCCGATGCAGGGGACATGGGTTCGTGCCCCGGTCCGGGAAGATCCCACATGCCGCGGAGCGGCTGGGCCCGTGAGCCACGGCCGCTGAGCCTGCGCGTCCGGAGCCTGTGCTCCGCAACAGGAGAGGCCACAACAGTGAGAGGCCCGCGTACCGCAAAAAAAAAAAAAAAAAATCAGTCACTTCAGAGGAATGTGACTTCCATAGTTGACTGACACTAATCAGGATTTGTCTCTGAGTCACACTGGAGGAGGGAAGGACACCAGACAAAAAAGGCACTGTTAGCCAAAGGAAAAGACAGAGAGAAGGAAGGAAGGAAGGAAAGAAGAGAGGGAGGGAAGGAGGGAGGGAGGGAGGGAGGGAGGGAGGGAAGGAGGGAGAGGAAGAGTTCTGCTAGGTAGATATGGTTTTAAAATCTGTCCACAAATTCTTTGATACTTCTCTCCTTTCTAGATCTGAACCCAATTCCCCTCCACTTGAGAGCCATGCCACCAAGCAGCCAGTGGAAAGGCCCTCATGGTGAGGAACTGAGGCCTCCTGCCAGCAGCCATGTGAGTGTGCCATGCTGGGTGTGGGTCCTGCAGTCCCAGTGAAGCCTTCAGGTGCCTGCAGCCTCCACCCACAGCCTGACTGCAAAAACAATGAGAGGTCCTGAGCCCCAGGCCCAGGCCCAACCAGGCCCAACGCTTGAATTCCTTCCCACAAAAAATTCTGCTTTTTTAAAATCACTAAGTTTTAAGGTCAGAGGTAATTAATAGGTTAGGTAACCAATCACTACTGGTATTCTTCAGGGAACTTGAGTATTCATTTTGTATATGGAAATCATACCATGTCTTAAAATTGTTTGACTAAAGGGAGAAGAGACTGTCTTGAGTCCATTGGCTGAGGTGGAAAGAATTTGGAACTAGAAATCAGTAAAATTCTGGCCTTGGCTGTCTCACTAAGAAACCCCTATAAGTAACTTCACTTCTCTTGATCCTACTGCTCATTATTTATAACATAAAGGAACTGAGCTAAATGCTATCTGATGCCTCGTCCAGCTCTCAAATTCGATGGGTATGTGAAATGCTTAAATTTTACTGTTTTAGGTTGTATATTACAGCATTAAGAACACCAGTTCTAGAAGTAGATGCCTTGGATTGAAATCCTAGTTCAGTCACTTACTAAAGAATTGTCTTTGGACAAGTGGTATTACCATTTTAAGCCTGTTTCCTCATAGGTTTGTTGAGAGGATTAAATAACATAACACAGGTAAAGCTCTTAGTATGGGGTGGCATTCAGTAAGTGCTCAATAAATGCAGGCAATTGTATCTGTATTATAGCAGCACATTTAAAAAAATAAATGAATTTTGAAATGACAGTTACATTTTTTATGTACTTAATAGATAGTTTATAGTTCATGGGGCTTCTATATAATCAGTATGTAACATGCATTTTATAGGAACTTGGAGCACACTTTTCTTATTTTAAAAGTATAAAAATGTATACACGGAGTTTGCCTTATAATTTATTGCTGGATTAGGAAGTCAATCCCAAATTACAATCTCATCCCTACAGGAAAGAACAGTCTGCTGTATAATGATCTATTTTTGCAGGTGTTTCTAGGGATGTTTTGCAGTAGAACATTAGGTGACTTGTACTTTCTTGATTCTCCTACACAGCACAGCCTGAATTTAAGTGTTCCCTTTTATTTGCTTAAGTTGGCTTTTTTATTGGTATAAAGATTAATAGAAATTTGAGTCAGTTTCTGCTTGTGCCTTAGGGTCTGTTCATTAATCATTATGTACAGTGTCCACCAGGTGCACTGGACCAGGTTCTGCCAGTTTGGAAATCTCTCTCTCCAGGTCTCCCTGACTCGAGCTGCTGGGTAGATGGATGTCAGCAGTCCTCTGGCAGGCTGCTACCTTCCTCATTTATATCCAGAATGCTAAGCTCCCTTTGGCCCAGGTCAGTTTTCTGGGATAAGTTTCCGGAATCAATATCTGATGTCTCTGTTTTCTCTGGCACCTGCCCTTTGACTTGGGTAGGCCTCAAATGTGGCAACAGGGTTAGATTATTATTAGCTTTCCATCTTCCTGCTGCACAGCCAGGGTCACCTGAGGCTCCAGGCTAACTCTCCAGCTGGAAGCACAGAGGATTCTGGGCAGCATCTTTGCCAGTGGGCATGTGCTGGGCCTGGCGGTCAAGAGTCAAGAAGAAGTCCAGTACCCAAAACTCTTAGGTTTTGAATTTTTAAAGTAAAGCTTTGTTTTGTGAGCTAAAATTAAAAATTATGAAATAGGGACTTCCCTGCTGGCACAGTGGTTAAGAATCTGCCTGTCAATGCAGGAGATACGGGTTCGAGCCCTCGGCCAGGAAGATCCCACATGCCGCGGAGCAACTAAGCCCGTGCGCCACAACTACTGAGCCTGCACTCTAGAGCCCACAAGCCACAACTACTGAGCCCGCATGCCACAACTACTGAGCCCGTGAGCCACAACTTCTGAAGCGTGCCTAGAGCCCGTGCTCCACGACGAGAGAGACCACCGCAATGAGATGCCCATGCACCGCAACGAAGAGAAGCCCCCGCTCACAACTAGAGAAAGCCCATGCACAGCAACAAAAACCCAATGCAGCCAAAAATTTAAAAAATAAATTTAAAAATAAAATAAAATTATGAAATAAGGTTTCTTGGTTTTTTTTTTCATGATCTTTACTGTCATCAGTTCCTTTAGAGGCACAAAGCAGTCATCCAGAAGGCTATAGCTTTCCTGTTAGTCTTAAAGGGACTGTCCTCTAAACATCCCTGGCTTACCTCATTGCGATCTGGAATTATGATGACTTGGACAAATTTAAATCTTGAATGAGTTTATGTTGCTGTTTTACTCTTGTCCTTCTTCTTCACAGCTTTGTGTAAGTTGATTAGGGTCCTCTCTTTTCACCTTGGATTTCCAGACTAGAATCCTGATTTTTATCCATCAGCATGTGGATGGTTGGTTCTGCATTCCCTTCATTACTCTAGGTACCCACCTGCCTCCGGGTCTGCACCTGCTTGTTTATCTTACATCTTTTACATACCACTTCTCTTTTATCAGGCAAACCGTGATCTTTCTGGGGGGGAATGCACCATGCTTTACATATGTTGAAAATTTCAAAACCCTGACACCTAATCTCCTAATCTCAATGTTCCAGAGTTTTTAGGAAATTCAGAAACAGTCTTGTTTGTATGAGGAATGAATCTGTTTTCTATAATCTCCAGGAAATTTAAAATCCTAGCCCTTGAGATTTTTACTGTAATTGTATTCAAATTTAATATTTGACACAACAGAGTGAAAAGGGAAGCTATGGAATAGAATATCTGCAAATCATATGCTTCTTAAGGGATTAATATCCAGAATATATTAAAAAAAAAAAGCTCCTAAAACCCAACGACAACAACCAAAAAAGTAACCCAGTTTAAAAATGGGTTATATTTCTCCAAAGATGATATACAAACCACAAGTATATAAGAAGATTCTCAACATCATAAATCATTAGGGAAATGCAAATCAAACCATAATGATACATCACCTTATATCTGGTAAAGTAGCTACTATCAGAAAACATAACATATCAACTGTTGGCAAGGATGTAGAGAAACTGGAGCTCTTGTGCGCTATTGGTGGGAATGTAAAATGAGGCAGCAGCTATGGCAAACACTATAATGTTGCCTCAAAAAATTAAAAATAGAATTACCATATGGTCAGCAAATCCACTTCTGAATTTCAAAGGGATATTTGCACACCCATCACTATTCACCATAGCTACGAGGTGAATCAGCCCAAATGTTCATTGGCAGATGAATGGATAAACAAAACATGGTGTATACCTCCAATAGAACATTATTCAGCCTTGAAAAGGAAGGAAACTCTGACACATGCTAGGACATGGATGAACTTTGGGGATGTTATACTAACTGAGATAAGTCAGTAACAAAAAGACAAATATTATCTAACTCTACTATACCAGGTATCTAGAGTAGTCAAGTAATAGAAACAGAAAGTAGAATGGTGACTGCCATGTGCTGGAGAAAGGGGGAAACGGAAGTTGTAGTTTCATGGCTAAGAGTTTCAGTTTTGCAAGCCGAGAAAGTTCTGGACATTGGTCGTACAGCAGTGTGAATATACTTAATACCACTGAACTGTGCACTTAGAACTGGTTGAGATGACAAATATTTTATTATGTTATTTTACCACAAAAAATATTTGTATTTCGCATATTTACATCATATACATTCTTTTTTTCCTTAGGGATGTCAAGTCTTAGCGAGGGTCATATCTTTCATTACCCAGCTTTACACCCAAATGGACTTGGCCCTCCATTCCTACTGACTAGTGTCTTGGTCAGGACAGGCATAAGATAAGCTATCAAACACCCAAGAGTTGCTAAGTTAATTATTGATGGTGACCTCCTGGCACTAAATACATTTTTTTTTTTTTTCTGGTACGTGGGCCTCTCACTGTCCTGGCCTCTCCCATTGCGGAGCACAGGATCCGGATGCGCAGGCTCAGCGGCCATGGCTCACGGGCCCAGCCGCTCCGCGGCATGTGGGATCTTCCCGGACCGGGGCCGAACCCGTGTCCCCCACATCGGAAGGCGGACTCGCAACCACTGCGCAACCAGGGAAGCCCTACATATTTTTATTGAATGCTTTTTATGTCTCCTGGACTATGCTCAGTGGGGACTTATAAGAGTACTTCCCCTTCGTTTCCTTTGAGCAGGGGACATAGATTTGGCCAAGCAAGACTAAAGTTCTAGAGGGGTGGAGGGATTGAGCATTGCTGTGCCTCTGTGTTGTGTGGTTTTCACAATGCGCTCTCCTGAGTGTACAAGATGACAGTGGCCAAGTGCCATCTACTTGCCAGCCTATATAAGGCTGATAGGGCCCACCACCCAGGAAGGGGAGGACGGCTGTTTCCTGTCTGCAGAGCACTTCAAAACAGGGATATGGATTCAGCTGGTGCATGGGGCAGGAAAGGTATTCTTGCAGAGGGAAGCCACAGGACAAGACGTGTGGAGTGTGAAACACCAGGTGGTGTTTAGTGAACACAGGAAGACCAGGCATAAGGGATAAGAATGAATATGCCTTAGTCTCCTTGATCTCCAGTTTTTGACAATAAATTCTGTTGAAATAAACTAGTTTCAAGAACCAGAAAAACAGTTAGATGTGTGCATCTTGGGTCGAAGAGGAAAGACTCGAGAGAGTTTACACATACATATGCACATACATATACATGCAAAAGGAAGGTTTTTACATTCAGAAAAATCTGAACACTGTAGTCTGCCAAGCTGACTCATCTGGCAGGATGTCTGTCAGTAATTATTTTTCTCAATCATATTGATGGTCACTTTATTCGCTTCTTCCAAGACACCAATATCAATATTTCTGGTAGGAATTTCAGGTCATTTGAAAGGCCAAACAGTATTCCAATTAAACAAATGACACCACAACAACGCCCAAAATCTCCTACCGTACTCAGCTACAGCGGAAACATCAAGAGCAAACATTAAGGGTTATGATGGGAAGGGAGCTTTCTTTCCAGAAGAGCTGAGAAAAGTAATTATCTTTATACCCTGGTCATTTGGACTCAGAACACATGCCAAGAAAAGGTCAAGAGCTCGGAAAGTGAAAGCCGGCTGGAAAGGTGTAAAGGAGACGGCTGCCTTCCCACAGGAACCAGTTCCTGCCTTTGCTGCCGCCCCTCTGGAAGCTCCCCAAGGGCTGTTTAAGCTGAAAGCTGCCTGCTCCTGCTTTACAGGGGCCTGGACTGCCAAGTTCAAAGGGGCCTGGGACTCTGGATAAATTTGACAGAACTTGAGGCCCTCTCTCCACACTGTGTGTGTGTGTGTGTGTGTGTGTGTGTGTGTGTGTGTGTGTGTTGGTGCCAGAGCTAGCAGAGTGGATGCCCTGAAAGATAAATACTGTATGACATCACTTATATGTGGAATCTAAAAAAATTTCAGCAATTAATGAATATAACAAAAAAGAAGGAGACTCAGAGACATAGAGAACAAACTAGTGGTTACCGATGGCGGGGAGGGGCAATACAGAGGAGGGGGAGGGGAGGTACAAACTATTGGGTGTAAGGTAGGCTCCGGGATGAATTATACAACATGGGGAATAGCTTATATTTTGTAATGACCATAAATGGAAAGTGACCTTTAAAAATTGTACAAAAACTTAAAAATTTAAAATAAAATAAGGGGAATAGATATCTCTACCATGCTTGCAAAGGCCCTCAGGAGAACCCCAATGGGGACTCTGTTTCTACCTGCAGAGCCATTCCCTTATAACGGAGTAACTTCTGAGACTTCTAAAAAATGAAATCAGCCTCACCTTTTACGCCTTCTACCACTGGCTCTCCCAGCTGATAAGCTAATAAAAATTCTGCAGGAATTTTGCATCAGTTTGCTCCAGGCATAGCTCTCCACTTCTCTTTACATCAGGCGTGTTAAAGTTTATCTTAAATTTAGAAAACTCTGAGATTAAGTGCTGGGATTCCTCCTTGCAATGCCTCATTCTGACTTTTTGGATGATCTCTTGTGAGCCTCACAGCTTTGACTACAGCACAGCTGCTGCAAGATTTTAGATTTCTGAGTGTGGTGCATAGAGGTGTATGAATTTGTTTGGGGAAGCAAACTAGTTTGCAAGGCATGCTCCCAGTTTTTCTTTGTTCAAAGAACCAGCAGCATATTTGTGCATGCTGAGTGAGAAAGCAAAGACAAAGTCATTCTTATTGCTTTTGATCACACAGTAAATGTGGCAAAACAGCAGGAGGTCGACAAGACTTTATTATCTTATCTCTCCTATTGGTCCATAAGTTCTTTAAAGGCAATGTCTGTGTCTGACTCATTTTTGGCATCTTGCAAGATGAGTTCCATACCTTACAAACAGTAAGTTATCCAAAAAGTTTATAACCTAAGTGAATGACATTAGTAAGAAAAAATAAGCCGCGGGTATCTCAAGGTTGTTAGCTTTTAGCCAACAGTGCGTGAAACAGGAGCTATCCCTACCAAGATATCATTTTTATAAGCTTGCCTATCTGCCTCTCAACATTAGAAGAAAAGGAACTGATAATCAGAAGCTTTGTCCTTATGTGAAAGTTAAAGATTTTTGTCATTTTCTTCTGAATTGACTTCTGCACTCAGCAAGCTGTTTTGAAAAGCAAGTTGTATTTTTAAATCTGGAAAGAAAGTTGGGAATTGCATACTAGCCTTTGGTAGTAAAGTTCTACTGATCTTTTCATCCAGGAGCAGTGGATCAGGAATTTTGAGCTGCTTTTCCAGGAGCAGTAATGGATTTGCACCCATCCACCTATGGTCCCACATTTGCCCCATCACCTCTGTGTTAAACAATTAATTAAAAGCATTTTTGAAGCAATGGCTGGACATAGGGGTACACACATTTAGAAAAGATCAGTATAATTGGTCTATCTGAAGATTGAGCCTGCAGTCATGACCTCATCAACATCATGTTCTAGTAAATAAAGCTCTTTACATAAATATATATCATGTTCCTGAACCTTTCCATAAAGAAACATATACGAAAGGACACAAATATACATGTGATGCAAAGAGTTAAGTGTGTGTTTGAGTATGTATGTATAATAGCAGTTTCTGTGGCTCTTTTTATGATCTGGTCATCTGATTTGTCTTAAAAACTCCTAGGTTCTTATCCACATGTCTATTAATGTCTCTCTAAACATAGACTCAGACCTTCAGAGAAGCCCAAAACAACAATCCCGCCTCCCATTCACGCTTTTCTGAAGCTATCAGCTCCCTGCCCTGAACTGCCATTCTCCAACTCCTAGCTCCTCCCTCCCTCCCTCCCTCCTTTCCTTCCTTCCTTCCTTCCTTCTTTCCTTCCATCCACAAATAGTGTTGAACCAGGTACTGTTTTAGTCACTGTGACCACAGGGGTGAACAAGTGACCCCAAATCCCTGCCTTTATGGAATTTATACTGTCTCTCATGGAAAGAGAAACAATAAAGAAGTAAATGACATTAATAGCAGATCAGATGATGATGGGTACCATGGACAAAATAAAGGGGGACGGGGATTTTGGGGAGGGGAGGTGGTGACATTAAATAGCATATTCCAGGAGGGCCTCACTGCGTAGACAGCATTTAAGCAAAGAACCGAAGGAGGTGAGGGAGCAACGGTCCCCAACAGTCCTTGTATCAAAAGCCAAAAGTGAATGGCCCTTGGGAATAAATAGCAGACCCTCTTTCCTTGACTCTATGATGACCAGTGTGTTGATTACATATCAAGAAGTATCCAGTGACTCGTCTTTGGCAGAAAGACAAAAAGTTGACATCTAAATCCCCCCACCCCACCCCCGACTTAATCCTCAAAGACAATGGTGAAGACTTTGGGCTCTGACTCTCCAGGGAAAGAGAATTTCCTAGACAATGAGGTGAGATGACCCCTGTGGTCATGGGCCCAAAGCCTGAATGGCCCTCCCCCCCTCACAAATCTCAAAGGTGAAGTTAAACTCCTTCACAGGGGAAATAGTCTTATTTGGCCCCAGGCACAAGCATCTAAACAAGTTCTCAAAATTTTAACCAGATAAAGAAAAGGGAAGAGAGGAAGAAAGAGAGAAAAAGTTGAGAGGAATCTACAGAGGCGAATGTAGGTTTTGCTGAGCAAACCAGATATATCCAGGGCAACCAGAGAAAGCTCTCAGGATAATCCTACAGATGAGATCCTTGTTTGCCTGAATGGGCCAGATGTGCAGATGTTAGCACGGGAGCCCCTCTAAGAGAAGGAAGGCATCCATACCACTGCTGCTATCAGTATTTTAATATTTAACAACATTGGTGAATGACTACTATATTTTAGATCCTGTTGTTGCAGGAAAACATGGGGTGCAAGAGGATGGTCACGTCCTAGGTCTCAGGTGAATCCCTGGGACAGTCCGCCAAGTGTGGGTCCTTGGCTTCATGCAGGAAAGAATTCAAGAGCAAGCCATAGTAAAGTGAGAGCAGGTTTATTTAGAGAGGTACACATTCCATAGACAGAATGTGGTCCGTCTCAGAAAGTGAGAGCAGCCCCGAAATATGAGGTAGTTAGTTTTTATGGGCTGGGTAATTTCATTGGCTAATGAAATAATAATGAGGATTATTCCAACTATATTGGGGAAGGGGTGAAAATTTCCAGGAATTGGGTCACCACCCACTTTTTGGCCTTTTATGGTCAACATTGGAACTGTCATGGCGCCTGAGGATGTGTCATTTAGCCTATGCTAATGTAATACAATGAACGTATAATGAAGCTCAAGGTCTAGTGGAAGTCGACTTGTCCATCATCTTGGACCTAGTTGGTTCTAACCTGTTTATGCTGTGTCCTCAATGGCTATGTCATTCTTTTAAAGGTTGTGCCCTGCTCTCTTCCTGTCTCACTGTGATAAATGCTAGAAATGCAAACATAAATAACACACAGTTATTGTCAGGCTTGGATGATCTCACCCACCAAGAGTTCATATGGTTTCCAGCCAAACTGCACTGAATGCCACTAGCTACTCTTTCGTTTAGTTCTCTTAGATCCGTATAGTTGCAAATTGGGATAACAGTATAATAATTAGTAGAATGTCGGTGTCACATATGCATATAATACTACCCAAACATAACTTGAATGGAAGATGGGAGCCAGAATAAGTGGGGTCTTACATCCCAAAGGTCTGATTATTTTACAAATAATACATGGCAAGAAAGGTTTTTTTTATATTTTGGCTTTGCATAAACATGAATATCTTGATGAATATTTTAAGTTAATATGTGAATGCCCTGACAAGTTATGCATCTTGAATCTGGAAGGGGGCTGATAACCACGTGCTTTGGAAAGAATATCCTTCTGGACACAAAAACGATCAATTTATTAAAACTGCTTTTACTTTGGAGCACCTTTTTCTCAACCAGAGTCAGATTCAAGTCTTATTATGAAAACACAGCCAAAGGAGGTCAAAAGCTTTTTTCTACTTTTGCACACATGCCAGGTGACATTCATGGCCTTTGGGGAGGAAAAAACTTTTTCTCTACTGCCTCTTAGGTTCTCTGCCTGGGGCCCTGTAAATTAGATAGACAAAAGGCAGATTAACAAGAGAAAAACAAACAGAGGTTTATTAACACATGCATCTCACTTACACACAGGAATACTTAGCAAGGAGTAACTCAAAGGGGTGGTTAGAACTTGGGCTTATATATCATCTCAAAAAAGAAAAATAAATTTTTAGAGAAGTGCCAAGACAAAGGAAAAAGACTTTGTATTTAGGGCGGCAAATTGTGGGAAGGTAAATATATAGGGGAACTAAAGGAAGATGAAAGCTAGTTAGTAAAAGTTGTGTAGATTCCTCTGGTGCTGGGCTGATAAGGGTCTAGAGTTATTTCTGGTGATTAACCTCTGTCTTTCCTGATAGAGAGGAAAGGGGGTACCCTCTTACAAATTTATGTCCTGCTTTTAGGCAAGTAGAGGGAGGGCAGAGAACTTTTCTTGTATCTGCTTCTCAATTGCCTTCAGCTCAAAATAATCCTTAGGCCAAAGTGTCATATTTGGGGTTGGTGTATCCTGCTACCCTTCATGTCTGATACTTTCCTCCAGTTATGACCCTATGGCCAATCAAGTCTTGTTTCTGCCTCCACAAAGAATTGAACCCATTTATAGATGTATTTGCTGAGTTCTGAGTCTCCAGTAATCGAAACCAAGCCAAAATAAATAAATAAATAAACAACCTCTTGCCTATCTTTCCAGCAAACCAATGAGTTACAAGGAGCTGTGCACATTGACCTAATTATGGCCGTCATGGTTATTGTGCTAAATAGAGTAGATCTACGGGTAACCTTAAACGGCAAGTTTAAAATTATTTATATTTGACTTCAAAATACATTCTGGAATGGCACTTGGCAGTAGAACTAGCTGGTATCCTAGTGATAAGTTCTGTTTGAATTTATTTCAAAGGTGATAGTGAATATTTACTAGGAAGATTTGATTCCAAAACTTCTTAGTTTTCCAAAGCCCTTTGATCAAGTCTTCCCAGGTCTCTCTCCCACTGAAGGTTGAGTTTGCTTTTGCTGGAACTTTCCTAGAGTAAGGGAGATGGTGAAGTACTTGAGTATCAAAGTTTCCCTGCTTATGAAATAAATAGAAGGAAATTAGATATTGACCAGCTGAACAGCTGATGCCAGCAGTAATAACCAATATAGAGTAACAACAAAAATTTTTGATAGATTAACAGAAAAAAATGAGAAAAAGTTTTCAAGATTTGTTCTGGTTTAGCAGAAAGTGCCTGGTTTTTTATTAGCTGTCTGGCTTTGGGAAAGTTATGTAAGCTCTCTGATCTTCAGTGTTTTCTCTTCTGTGAAATGGGAAGAATAATCCCCACTTTTCCATATTGTGGTGAGGATTAGACGTATCTGCACGTAGTAATATTTAATTAATAGTTATGAGTGAATGGTAGCTATAAAAACAAAATAACAATAATACATACAACTTTGCAAAAAGAAAAACATACAGAATAAAATAATTATTACATTTTAAAAATTGTGCACATTTATTTATTGGCTGCATTGGGTCTTTGTTGCTGCACGCGGGCTTCAGTAATTGTGGCACTCAGGCTCAGTAGCTGTGGCTCACAGGCTCTAGAGCACAGGCTCAGTAGTTATGGCACACTGGCTTAGTTGCTCCGCGGCATGTGGGATCTTCCCACACCAGGGATCGAACCCATGTCCCCTGCATTGGCAGGCAGATTCTTTTTTTTTTTTAATAAATTTATTTATTTTATTTATTTATTTTTGGCTGCACTGGGTCTTCGTTGCAGTGAGTGGGCTTCTCACTGTGGTGGCTTCTCTTGCTGCAGAGCACGGGCTCTAGGCATGTGGGCTTCAGTAGTTGTGTCATGCGGGCTCAGTAGCTGTGGCTCGCTGACTCAGTAGTTGTGGCTCGCTGGCTCTAGAGCACAGGCTCAGTAATTGTGGCACACGGGCTCAGCTGCTCCGTGGCACGTGGGACCCTCCCAGACCAGGGATTGAACCCATGTCCCCTGCATTGGCAGGCAGATTCTTAACCACTGTGCCACCAGGGAAGTCCCAATTATTACATTGTTATGCAATTCAGAAATAACCCGAATCACTGCCACTTGGGGCAGGGGACACAAAAAACAAATAGCTTTATTTTAATACTGAGAGGATTAATTCCACCCTCTGCAAGAGAAATGTGTTATCCAAAATTGTGGTGTATAATAGTTATTGCTGAAAAAAATCAGAATTTTTAAAGATGTCCAGGAAATTGGAGGCTTCTAGGTAATGAATCACAGAGAAAGGAATCACCATTTTCTGCCTAGAGGTTGAGTCTCTAATGTTAAAATAAGGTCATAGACTTTCCATTACCTTAACTTTAACTGACCTCTTCTAATGACAAAGCCAAGTATGACTCAGGGAAACCCCACCGGCTTGGCCAGTGAGAAAGTATCTCTCTCTGCCGTCGACATAGATCTCTTGTATGGGCTTGAACGTCTAGCTGCTTTACTCGGCTCTGGGTCTGCTTCCTAAAAGAAATTATTCTTTGGTCTTTTCTTTATTTCAATCTTAACTTCATTTGGGTATTTACTGCTTACTTTCCTAAGATTTATGTTACCAGAAGTAGTATATATACATAGATACATATACGTGTGTGTGTGTGTGTGTGTGTGTGTGTGTGTGTACCTTAGCATGTTTTAGTCTCTTTCTTTTTCCATTAATAGCATGGAACCATGACCTTTCTCTGCATGTTACTCCTGCCCCTTATGTGGAGTTGGGGTGACCCTCAGCCCATGAGCTTGTCCTAGTCTATTCTTTGAGTGTAATCCCTGAGCTCCCTCATGATTGCAAGTCCAGAGATCCATCTTTTCTCCTCCAGCACACCTCTTCATTAGGCCTTCAGAGACCCCACATTGTACAGAAGTGGCTTGAGGAGAAGGGTCAAGTTGAAGTCTGTGGCACAGGGGCCTTGACTGCTGAGTGGAAGCTCATCCTGGGGACTCATGGCCAAAAGGCAGAGCTGGGGGAAGTGCTTCATTCTTGTAGCCGTCAAGGAGCCTATGGGTCAGTGTTACTTACAGTGCAGGGGCTTTCCATCGGACTAGCTGGGACCCATCTGCTCAGAGCCCTCTTACTGCTCCATTGCTTCACAAAGCTGAGGCTTTACAGACTCTGGCTCCAGAGAAACAGTGCACTGAAGACTGAGAGATCTTGGGTGAGACGTATCTCAGAGCACTTGTGTTGAGTCCTCTGGGACAACAGCAAGAAGATGAAGAGATGCCCACGCCCTAGAAGCCATCTCCATGGCAGTGCTAGAACTCACTGGGGGAGGCACTATTCTCTATTCCTGCCATAACTGCTGGTTCAAAATCAAGGCCTTCCATAGAAGTTCTTTATGGGAAAAAGTCCACCCCCAGCATCTTGGCCTATTACAGGAGCCTCGTGCCCTTTGATTCCTGATTCCAAAGATCTCTTAGTGGTCAAACTCTTTCCATTCATCCTCAGACTCATTTCTCAGAATGTAACATGGGCCCAGGAGAGCTTGGCCAAGGAAGTTCCTACCTTTTTCTGCAGTGATGACCTCACAATGTTTTAAAGACAGAACATCAAAGTTCTGGCTACATTTCTCTCCCAGAATAACATCCAGCTCACCCTACACTTACGTGACTCAGTAAGGCCACTTAAGTGACTCTTCCCAGAACAAGGAATGTCTTTTCATAGTGATGCTGCCCACCAGGACAATGGAGCCTATTCACACCATACTTACGTAAGTGAGGAGACCACTTACGGGATTCTTCCCCAAACAATAATGATCCACTTCACTGCATTTTCTGTCCTACACTCATTATATACTGAAACAGCTGCCAACTTCTGCTTTGGAAAATGGAAGAAAAAATTAAGATGCTCAGATTTAATTGCAGGTGGGGCATCAGTCTGATATGGTATCCATAACAGATGCCCTGATGCTTTGCAGGTTTACTTCTCACTTGCATCCTGTGTTAGCTTCTCAGTTCTGCATATTAAGTATAAAACTGAATGCACCTATGACTTTGCCTTCAATCAGTAAAAATGACAGCATGTTTAAATATATGAATATACATGCGTGTGTGTGCGTGCATGCCCACATGTTATTGATATATATCCCAGTGCCAGAGTCTGAAATATGGTTTGCCTTTGTTTTGCAAAGCTGCCCAAAAAGCATGATTTTAACCTTATTTGATAGAATATATTTCAGGAGTAGTGAGAATATTTATGAGCTGAAGAACTAATGTTACAATACACATATCTAAGTCCCACGGTGCTAAGGAAACCTCAATCACATTTTAATAGAAAGTAGGGGGCTATGGTAGAATCCCACCATAATATGACAAGTGGGGTCCAAAAAAACTTACTAGAGGCTATGGAATTACATTAGTGCAAGCTTAATAAAAATTACCTAGCCTGCCAGCCAGGAGTTACCCTAGGGAATTCTTAGTGTCATCCAAATCCATCCAGATCCCTGCTGCATTTTGGAGCCATTTGGTGGGAGTTCTTCCTGCCCCCATCCCCTCACTAGCCAAATATCAATGGGGGTGATTCTGGGTCTCATGTAGGCTGGGACTTCCAGGACAGTGAGAGTGACTCCAGGAATCAGTGCTCTGTTGAAAGGTGTTCTGTCAACCCAACCATCTTCCATTTGCAAGACTGAACCAATGGAATACTGTAGACCTACACTCTATTTTCCTGCTGCCCAGGCAGGATTGCTTGCCATTTCCCCATCAAACTTCATGCCCCGCCCCCATAGTCTCAGCCTACTTCCCAGAACATAAGAATAGGAACCTACTTGCATCTGGAAATTGGCACTGGACAGAAGACAGGAGCTACTTGGATTACATGCAGATTTGCATTATCCTGTGCATCATGGGGTTTTACTCTACTATAGCCCTCTGTGCTTGTCTCCCAGACCCATATCCTAAGCTCCTACCTAAGAGCAGAGGCAAATAAATGTTTTAAAAATCGTTGTAGATTTGCTTTTATTCTACATTCTATGGTAGTATATACGATCCCTCAATAAACCAGTAACAGCAGTAATAGTGTGTTTGTCCCATGATTAATAACTCACATCATATAATGGCTGGTACAAACATTGAGCTTTAAAGAGCAATGGTTGGCCCCCTGCTCTTCAGAAGCTCCTGAAATCACACAGTATTAGGTGGATGGTTTCTTAGAAGCCGAAGATAATTATCAGAAAAATCTTTCATAAAGGAAAGTTTTGAGCTGTGGCTGGCAGTAAGGGGGTTTGTCTGGAGAGAGATTGCACTACATTATCACAGTAATAATCAGGCACAAAAATGTCATTTCTGTGCCAGTGGTGAAACGAAAATGTGTGGATGTCAATATAAATAGACATCAGGATATGATACAAGGGGTTGAAAATATCGAGACTGTGGGTGTTTTGTTGGCAAACTAAGGACGTTGAGCAAGCACATATGGTATTCCAGTAAGCCACAGACTGCAAGAAATCAAAGCACAAGTGCAGAGATGCTTGTTTTCTCTTCAGTGAGGGGGCGAAAAACAAGGGGACTTTCCAAGTTGGTAAACCAAACATTCATTAGTTGGGAACACCTGATACATATCAGTACAGGTGCAGTCACAGATTTTTCTCCAGGGACAGGGGTGTGGGAAGAAAAATATGTGTTCCATAGTGAGGAGGAGGTAAATGGAATTGATGCTTATCAGGACAGCCTATTTTTTTGCCTCGCCCGTTGCGGAGCACAGGCTCGGGACGTGCAGGCCCAGCGGCCATGGCTCACGGGCCTAGCCGCTCCGCAGCATGTGGGATCGTCCCGGACCGGGGCACAAACCCGCGTCCCCTGCATCCACTGGCAGACTCTCAACCACTGCGCCACCAGGGAAGCCCAGGACAGCCTATTTAATTAAAGAGACATTACTGTCCTTCCTGAGAGTGAGGTTTTCAACCTAAAGCGAGTTTGGAAATAAGAGATGACTGCAAATAGCTTATGACTTTGTGAATTTTTTGAAAGCAATTTTAAATGAAGTTAGTTTTACAAGAGTATCTAAGCAGCTTTCTACTTTTCCATTACTCTGAACTACACCTTGAGAACTTCACTTTTATGTTGCTGACAGAGTTCTCTGTGTAACTTCTACGGATCAGCTTAATGTTGTGGTGGGAGCTTTCGGGTGCCTCTTCCTTAGTGATTTCACCTAATATCGTTTAGAAAAGGGCATGTGCGGTTGTCTACAGTGCACTTGGACCATTATTAGCTTTACGGCTCCTACCTTTGGATTCCCAAAGCAAGTCAGAGGAAGACAGTGACATAGGGATGGTTTGGCCCATTTCTTGGGGGTGGGTGGATACTGCTCCAGCCAAAAAAAAAAGTCTCACCCTTTCATAAACAATTAAACATATTACCTACAGATATATGAGCAATTATTAAAATATACAATTTTAACCATCCCTTCAAAGTAATAGTTCACAAAGTCTATTAATAAATGACCTCTTGGGACTTCCCTGTTGGTGCAGTGGTTAAGAATCCACCTGCCAATGCAGGGGACACGGGTTCGAGCCCCGGTCCGGGAAGATCCCACATGCCACAGAGCAACTAAGCCCGTGCACCACAACTACTGAGCCTGTGCTCTAGAGCCCACGAGCCACAACTACTGAGCCCGCGTGCCACAACTACTGAAGCCCGTGCGCCTAGAGCCCGTGCTCCACAACAAAAGAAGCCACCTCAATGAGAAGCCTGTGCACTGCAACGAAGAGTAGCCCCCGCTCGCCACAACTAGAGAAAGCCCGCACAGAGCAACGAAGACCCAACACAGCCAAAAGCAAATTAAAAAACAAAAAATGATCTCCTGAGGTCTCCCCATTGGAATCGTGACAAAATTTTATCAAGTTCCCATCAGGGGTCTGAAGCCAACCAAGGGTTTTCTCCAGAGTGCCCTAAGGGAACTGGAAAATAAAAATAAATCCTGTGAGTTGCAATAATCTGAACACCCTAACTGCTTATGAATAAGTAACCCAGTTGACATACCCATATTCCAACTTACAAGCTCTTCAATCTCTCCTATTCAGCAAACTTCCAGCGGTTCCTCTAGGCCAGGTGCTGTGCTTGATGAACAAGCACAAAGGGTCTGTCATATACTTTAAAATATTCTTAGGTTAAGCTGCAGCATCTTAATAATATATCAGCTGAGGGATGTCCAGCCCACATTCCAGAGGGGGCCACGACAGTCCATTCTGTTTTCTGTATCTTGAGATCAACAATCTACACCCTACTTATCAGCCTACTGTCAGAAACAAAGCTCTGGTTTTAAGTGCCGACTGGCGTGATGAATATTCAGTGTTGGATATCAGAGATCCTTGGTGAAATTTAAAGTATTCTCGACACATGAACTGGTTACTAATATTGGTATTGGTTACTAATACTAACCAACTAGTATTGGTTACTAACACTTCCTCGACTCTTGCATAAAGAGTCGTGTAAGAAGGGTGTAAGAAGCAAATGAAGGCTTAGCCTTTACCCCTAGAGGTGGAGCTCAAGCTTTGCTCCCTAAAGAGCCCTGTGTCTAGCTGTGGGTCGTGAGCGCTTCTGTAAAAGATTCCCGACTCTGGAGCTGTGTCAGCCTCTAAGCAGGCAAGGTAGTTTTCAGAGCACCTAAGATGACAGCAATCTGGGAATTTTTTAAACTTACAGAACAGCTTAAATAGTTTTGAACTTCCTTGCTAATCAGTGTTTGGCTAATAAATGTCTGTAGATGTGGTGGGATTTGGTTTGAGACTTGCTTTCATTATGACTTAGTAGCAAGGTTGAGGAGTAACTACACTTCATCTACCTCAACTTCTTCAGTGGCTACTGTTACCTTCCAGAAAGAAACTAAGAATTGTGTTTGACCAATAGACTTAGGTCAGTGGTAATATATAGGCCCTACTATCAAGGAATTTCCAGAGAAGTTTTTATAGGCCTAACTGCTGCTCACCAGAGGCTACCAGAGTTCCAAGAGACTGACCAATCGATGGTCATGGTCCCAAATGAAAGATATACATATATATCTCCACTAAGCCATGTTCCTTGATGAACACAGACACACACACACACACACACACACACACACGTATATATACATATATACATGCATATATTTGTTCACTTAACTACTTTAGTCAATAACCTAATGAAGATCTATTACCCAGCTTTTCTTTTGTGGGTCAGGAACATACATCTCAGAAAAATCCATGTATTGCCAAACTCCCTAAGAGACAACTAGGTTGTCTTCTTTAAAAGGTCCTGGAGTGGGCAGCCTTACACTTTATTTTGGGTCCAATGTTCAAAGTATCAGAGAGGATTTCTTGATGTCTCCCCTAAATTTTGCTATTGACAAGTAACTAATTCCAAATGGCAAAGGTAAAGGTAGAAGGTCTTATATCTCAGTGTTTAACTCTCCGTTTCTCTCTTCTGAGAAGTTTTAGATTTTCAGCTGTGTTTTTTGTTTGTTTTTCCCCATCTTTAGAGTTGGGTCATTGTAGTCCCATGATAGGGGCTTGTCTTGGCAGTTGCCCTTTGGAATAAATTGTTTGTTAGCATAACTGTTAATAAAGGAAATGCAAATCAAAATGTAAGGCTTTTTAGGGGAGGGATAAGTTAGGAGTTTGGGATTAGCAAATACACACTACTATATATAAAATAGATGAACAACAAGGAGCTACTGTCTCGCACAGGGAACTATATTCAATATTTTGTAATATCCTATCATGGAAAAGAATCTGAAAAAGAATATATATATAATATATATTCTAAATATATACATATAATATATATTATATATTATATATATATCTGAATCACTCTGCTATATACCAGAAATTAACAACATTGTAAATCAACTATAGTTCAATTTAAACAGTAAATTTCAGGGGAAAAAAAAAAAGAAACATCCAAAGGCACTTTTAGGGCACGTAAAATATTTGAAAATAAGGGCTACATAAGTTATAGGTTAAATAAATTATGTTTAAGAAGAAAAAAAAAGGAAGCCTTTTTATTACACCAAAATGCAACCTTAATTATACAAGTGTGGGTAACCGTCCATTGACACACTCGCCCTGCGGCTGCCATTGGTGAGGCATCTTGGTCCTGCCACAGCCTGTAATTTACAAAACTGTAAACTTCACTTCCTCCATTTTCTCCTCCTTTACCCATCCCATCAACCACCACAGTTTTTAAATATAGAGCTGTCTTTTGGTCATAGTTCATGGCTAGTTATAGCAAGACTCTCTTGATACTCAGCCAGACTTTGATGATTTGTTTAAAGGTGCCAGTTAAGAATACCCTAAGTTAAGAATACATTTCTCCACAAGCTCAGAGTAAAGTTCTCCTGTTCCTTTTCCCATAAGTACTGAAATAAAGTTAGAAGTCCCTTTATTTCCCATCGTACAAAACTATATTTTGTTTCAAATAGTTCTTGTTCCTAATGTTTGAAATCAAGAGCCAATGTTCATTTAGCATGCGTTTTTCTGAACACTTATTCTAGGGTGTGTATTGCACTGAAGTCAACAAAAAAAAGATTGAGATGTGTGTGTGTATAACCTCAAAGGAGCTCACAAGCCTAGTGGAGAGGAAGACTAGTATACAAATAAGTACCACCCAGTGACACATGCAATGAATGATTTACGGAGGAATACAACAGAGCTTCCCAAACTCCAGGACACCTAGGTTTCCCCCAGAAGTCAACACAGTATGATAATCAGAATCACTGGCTTTGGAGCCAGACCATTTGCCTTAGTCCACCCCCATCATCTATTAGCTGTGTAGTCTTAGGCAAAGTACGTAATCTCTCTGAGCCTCAGTCTCTGTAATAGTCATCTGTAAAATGCAGCTAATATTAGTTCCTCTTTCACAGTGAATAGCAAGCACTTAGCACAGTGTCTGGCACATAGTAAGCTCTCAATGACTGTTAGCTGTTTTTTTGGGTTTTTTTATCCTTGCCTCTCTTTTATTTTATTTACTTTATTTTTAAAAAATTTTTATTGGAGTCTAGTTGATTTACAATGTTGTGTTAGTTTCAGGTGTACAGCAAAGTGAATCAGTTATACATATACATATATCCACTCTTTTTTAGATTCCTTTCCCATGCAGGCCATTACAGAGTATTGAGTAGAGTTCCCTGTTCTAAGGACAGCAGGTCCTTATTAGTTATTAGCTGTTGTTTATTACTTGTCTTTCAAGGTCCAATTCAACTGTGAAGACCTTTATATTCCAACCACACCTTAACTCTCCAACTTTATTTTTTGTTAATTAAAAAAATTAAATTAAAAAATTAAAATGAATATGCAAATAGAACACACAGCAGTATTATACTATTTCTTAATTTTAAACAATTATTTCTTAATTACAAACACCTCAGCCTTCTAAGTGGCATGGATTCCAAGAACAGTCCAGTACCATGAAGCATAAGAATACAAATTTGAATTGATGAAGCTGAGAGAAGTAATTGCTCTACATATGCAAAAAAAGCAGGATGCTTAGTTAAATATTAGAGATTGGGAATTTCTTTTCTCTCCAAGACTGCTAAAATGATAATAAGTGGATTTTAAAGTTGAAGAAATTCAAAAGCAAACACAAATGAAATGGATTGCACTGGGAGATATTGCAGATGAGGGAGTTAAACAAATTTTTGGAAGACATAAATTAAATCAAAGAATGGTGACTGATTTAGCTACAGTTTAAAGTGACTACAAAAGGGCATCTTATTAAAAACAAGCCAAAGCTCTGAGAGGCTCAAAAGGACTTGCAAGTATTTGGTATCACAGAGGGCAAGGAAGAACAGTAACATATAGGGCTATGGGTTGAAGGTTTGAAAATGGAGCAGTGGAAATGCTGTGCAGACACATCACTAGCTCTTGGCACTCCCTCCTGCACAATGAAGAAAGAGGCCAAGGACCCAGTGTGGTGGTTACTCTAGTTGCCAAGTATGTCAGTCCAAATTATGCACTTGGAGGCCAAAGAAATGACCACTTGGTGGGTCTGTGGACCCTCACTATAAGCCAGACTTTGGTCAGAACTTCATCTATAACCTGAATTCCTCCCATGTGCCCTTTCTCTAACAGGGAGAGCCTATGATGATGTTTTGTGTCTCTGTTGACTTGGACTCTATGTCCAACAAGACCCCACAATGTCTGGTTATTCCCTTTTTCCCTTATACTGTTACTCAAGTATATGGTTGTAGGTTTCCAGGGAAAGACTGGGGTAAGCTTTACAGTGCATACTCACCATGGTGATGTGTGTGTGTGTGTGTGTGTGTGTGTGTGTGTGTGTAAAGAGCAAGGTAGTAACTCCAGAAAAAACAATAGATTATGAAAGAAAATATATAATCATATTACATTACTTGGCTCTCTAGAAAACAATACTGACAGTCATAACTTGTAAAACAAAAAGTTATTATTTTAGCCAAAGAAAATGATGTAATTATAATGACAGGGTGAGGGTGAAGGAGGAGAAGTAGGGCCACAGTATGGCCTATGAGCTGGCATTTCAGCTACCCTTTAAGCAGGCCATTCTAACACTCAGTCAATACTCTTGTGTGCCAGCTCATAACAAATAGGGGAAGACACTGCTCTACATTTATAAGGTTCAGAGTAGGCTGAGGAGTCAAAATCTATCGAGGCATCCATCTAGACATCCTCATCTCCTGTGTCAGGGACTCAGATTTCCCCAGCCAGAGTCATGACTACCTTGGTTGAGCTTTCAACCATCTCTGAAGTTTAGCCAGTCTGAAAACCAAATCCTGGGCATGATCTTCAGTTTATTTCTGTGAGCCAATTGCATGAGATGAGGACCTCCTTGAAAGCTGCCAAAGAGACCCTCTGGCTTTTACACTTAGTTTTCAATCTGAAAATTGCTCTCAGATTTTCAATATCAATGTATAGAGTTTCAATGCAATTTAAAAACAACCAGCCCATTCCACCATCATTGTATTTCTCATTTTCCACATACATTTCAAATGCCTGAATCACAGACTACTGCGTTTCCCTCCCCAGGCACATCCTAGCTCTACCTTGGAAAGTCTTATCAATTAGCCTGCCACATTGTTCCTTGTTACAGCAGAGGAGTGAGTGACCTGGCTCCTACACCCCACCCCACTATCTCCTTCCTTGGACCGCCTCTGGCACCAAGGGTCATGGGCTGGATTCTTCAGAAAAGAGATGTGAGCTTGACTGGGGAGTACAAAAGTTTATGAGATGGAACCATTGAGAAAGATAAGGGATGAAGACAGAATTAAGTAGGATGAACATCAAACCACAAAGCAGATACGACAAATCTGCCAGCCCAATGGGAGGTCTGAGCTCCAAAGCAAAGATTACCTGTGAGAGGAGTCCTGAGAATGGCTGGACCCTTTTACCACCTCCTAATATGGTCATAAGCTAAGGGCTGCCCAAGGAGAGAGCTCAGCCACTCTGCTCTGCTCAGTCAGTGGCTAGAAGCTGCCCCAAGAAAAGGGTGACCTTGACTTAAATGCTGAGCTAGATCCTGAAGGAGCTAACTGCAGTGAGTCCTTTCTTGAAGGATCTGAGCTATATATCTCTGTATTTGCCACTATACGGTTCTTATCCTGAGCTTATATTCTGCTTTGGGAAACAGCCATATAGCATACGATTTCTATTCAGTGTGGTATGCACAATGCACAGGGCCAACTCCTCATAGCTAAGTGGAGGAGTGAATGGGTGGGATAAAGTAGGTGTGAAGACTCTAATCAAGACTAATTATCAGGATCTTGGTCATCTTCTTATCCCCCTTAGTTAGCATGTCAACTTGCAAGATTGAAATAAGTGTATATTTCAGAGGGTCATGCACTGTGTATATAAGTGCATTCACAGAGGGTCAATTTATCTTTTAATCCCTAAATGAAAAGAACTAAAATGATGTTTGGCATCTTCCAACCACAAATGGTGAAGTATTTAGCCAAAGTGGGAACTAGTTTGATTTTTCATGGAGTTATAAAAGAAAGCCAAGAAAATGTCTTAGTGTAGAATGCTTTATGCTTACTCAATTTTAAGGGTGTAATAGGTTTTAAAACAATCATCAAAAGGTTCTTATCAGGAGACTATGCTTAGCATGGTCCTTATAACAGAAAGAAACGTTATTGTGGAATATATTTTGAGTTCGGGATAGTCAATAAATCATTGTAACCTCTAGATACAGCATCATGTAGAAAAACTCTTGATCTATTCCTTCAAAATGCAACTGCTAGAGTCATTATAAACTTACTTGAGCTTTTTTCCTTGATTGGAATTCTTAAATTACAGAATAAGAACATACTTTAATTAAAGAAAAAAAAGATAATAATACAGAAATGTTACCAAGTCCAAGCTCATATAGCTGGCTGCACAACAGGCCAATAAATCAAGGGATGAGTTGTTGGGGCAAGGAACAGTGACTTTATTTGGAAAGCCAGCAGACTGAGAAGATGGTGGACTAGTGTCCCAAAGAACCATCTTACAGGAGTTAGAATTCAGGCTTCTTTTATACTGAAAGGGGAGGAGGTGTGGTTGGTGGTTGCAAACTTCTGGTGCCAGAATCCTTTGGCCTTACAGCTGTCCATGTAGGTCTGGTCACCATGTTCCTATAAACCTCCAACAAGTTAAATGTTATACTCTGTTCTGCAACTTTTAATCTCTATATGAATGGAAAAGTATTATACCTTTAAAGATCAGAGCCTGGAGAGTGGGCTATCCTGTATATATCAGGCTGAAGGCAATGTTCTTTTAGTGATTTACTTGTAGCAAAAGCAATAGAATACAAAGGTTAAAGTAAAAGAAACAGATCCAATATGGAGTTAGATTTGTTCTTCCCTATTACAGAAATCTTCATTTCAATCTGGGCATCTTGCTTCACCTTACATGTGTAGAAGAATCACTGGCTTAAGTATTCAAATCTACTTACTGAATAGATCACAATTCCCAACAATAACTTATTTTATCATTGAATAATTACAATATAGCACACTAAGATGGAGATCAGTGACCTTCATTATTTGATCAATCTTAATTAGCTACTATCAAGATCCCTTTGAATTGAACTATTAAATCACCTTGAAGGATTTCACCTAGAATATGTTATGAAGAAATCATTCTTATCTTGGTTCCCCACATTTGTTTCTCCTTCTGATTTATTGAACAAAATATACATATATATTCTATAAAAACATCTGTGGTTGTAAATACATGTTACTTAAAGATAATTCTATCAAGTCATAATTGGTGGTAATGGATTTCAGGATCTGAAAAGAGCTCAAATGTTTGATACTTGCATGAGATCTCCAAGAAAAACTACTCACAAGTGAACAGTTTAGGCCTTTCTAAAATAACAGTATTCTAAGTCAGCCAGAAGCCAAGGTACTATGGCTAGTTTCTTCTAAGAAACCTCTGAGCCATGGGATTCAGAGAAAATGTCTCTATGTGTCTTTAGCTAATGCAATGGAAACCGTCTGTTATTTTCTTAATCATATATTCAATGCTAGGGATTCCTTGGCCTTGAAGATTCTACTTGACTTTAATAGTGTGGCCTTTGTCAAACGGTGTGGAAGAAAACTCCTGAGATTCTACAGGGCCACATGTCCATCTGGGTTTGATTTAGTTAATCTCTCAAGTACTTGTGTTCAATTTTTCAGACACATGGTTTTGCTTCTCTACTTTTCAAGTAAGTTCTGTTTACTTAGGCAGATGTTACAAATTAGCTCTTAAAATATTGCAAATGAAATATATATAAAATAGATAACTAATAAGAAACTGCTGTATAAAAAAAATATAGCAGGGCTTCCCTGGTGGCTCAGTGGTTGAGAGTCTGCCTGCCGATGCAGGGGATACGGGTTCGTGCTCCGTTCTGGGAGGATCCCACATGCTGCGGAGCAGCTGGGCCCGTGAGCCATGGCCGCTGGGCCTGCGCGTCTGGAGCCTGTGCTCCACAACGGGAGAGGCCACAACAGTGAGAGGCCCACGTACTGCCAAATAAATAAATAAATAAATAAATAAATAAATAAATAAATAAATAAATAAATAAATAAATAAATAAATATATATATATATAGCAAATGAAATAAAGAAATCCTTTATAGTAGATTTGAAAGTAATGTGAGTTTCATTACTGATTCACAAAGACAGACTAATCCCAGAATTCTATGCAAGTGTTCAAGAAAAAATTTCTTTAAAAACTTAAAGATATTTTCCCCCTCCACTTTCTCGTTTTTTCGTCTGTGACATTGCTGCTGCACCTTAGCGACATCCCACATATCTGGACACTTCTGAGCTCAGATTCATTCTTGGCCATAGAAAATGAGAGTAACCTTAGCTTTTTCCCAGTTCCTTCAGTGCCTCCATTAAACCAAAACTCTATTGTGAGAGAAGTACTACTAAAGCATCCTAAGAATTTCATTAATTAGGCATGTGGGTCCCCATGAATTCACCATGAGGCAACATTAATTTATAGCACTTAAACCTATCCAGTTAAGACATTTTAAAGTGATGCTTTGAGAATATACATTATGAATAGAAAATATTTTTAAATTATTATGCAGAGAGTACCTAGGTTTCTCCTTCCTTGTTTAATCAATTCCTTCAAAAAGGTATGAACTATGAAAAAAAATTTTAAACCAAATAAATTGTTTTTCAGTTCATCCATTCACGTGTTTTTTTTTTAAACATCTTTATTGGAGTATAGTTGCTTTACAATGGTGTGTTGGTTTCTGCTGTGTAACAAAGTGAATTAGCTCTACATATCCATTCACATTTTCCGCCATCTACTTTGCTGATGACTCCACAGCTATGCGTCCAACACTCATTTCTCCAAAATAGTCCAGCCCCATATTTTCAACCATCTGCACTATGACTCCACCTGGGTATGATAGACTCATAATTATTACTCCAAAAGAAATCACATTATCAGGTAATCTATCCTGCCTTCAAGTGTCAAGGAAGGCAGGATGCTTGCCCTCAGTACTCAAAATGTGATCCGATCATGAGCAGTGCTGACATATTATCAGGGACCGTCTTAGAAATGCAGAATTTCAGGCCCCACCCCAGGCCCACTCAATCATGGTCTACATGTTAATAAGAACCTTAAGGTAATTTTTGACACATTGACATTTGAGAAGCACTGAACTAGACTACGTGGGTTTTAGACTGACAATATTGAGTTTGTTTTCCACTTCTGTAATTTATTGACTGTGAGATCATGAGTGAATTACTTAGCCTCTCTGAACCTCAAATTCTGTGTAAAATAAGGATAATGATACTTCAAGTGGTTCTTACAAATGTATCCAAGAAAGTGTTTTGTGTGTGTGTGTGGCAGGGAAAATTAAATAAGCTAGATATATAAACTATTAGGTTGAATGGTCAGATATTGACCATTTCCTGTGGTCCAACTTCACCTGGCACAGTAAGCTCTAAATGAACAATAGGTTATAGCTATCTGTATTAGTTTCCTAGGGCTGCCATAATAAATGACTGCAAACTTAGTGGCTTAAAACAATAGAAATTTATTCTCTCATAGCTCTGGAGGCCAGAAGTCTGAAATCAAGGTGTTGTCAGGGGTGGTTCTTTCCAGAGGTTCTGAGGGAGACTCTGTGTTCGCTTCTGATGGTTGCCTGCAATCCTTTTTTTTTAAAAATTTTTATTGGAACATAGTTGATTTACAATGTTGTGTTAGTTCCAGGAGTACAGCAAAGTGAATTAGTTATACATATACATATATCCACTCTTTTTTAGATTCTTTTCCCATATAGGCCATTGCAGAGCATTGGGTCAAATTCCCTGTGCTACAGTAGGTCCTTATCAGTTATCTATTCTATATATAGTAGTGTGTAATATGTCAATCCCAATCTCCAGTTTATCCTTCCCCCTCCTTACCCCCTAGTAACCATAAGTTTGTTTTCTATGTCTGTAATTCTATTTCTGTTTTGTAGATAAGTTCATTTGTACCCTTTTTCTTAGATTCCACATGTAAGCGATATCATATGATATGTCTTTCTCTGGCTTACTTCACTTAGTATGACCATCTCTAGGTCCACCTATGTTGCTACAAATGGCATTATTTCATTCTTTTTCATGGCCGAGTAGTATTCCATTGTACATATGTACCACATTGCAGTCCTTGCAATTCCTTGGCTTGTAGATGCCCCAGCCTCTGCCTTTATCTTCACAGGGTGTTCTCCCTGTGTCTCTGTGTGTGTCTTTCCTTCTTTGTATAAGGACACCTGTCTTTTGATCTAGGGCACACCTCATCTCAAGATCCTTTTTCTAAACCAGGTCACATTCTGAGATTTTGGGTGAACATAAATTTTGGGGGGACACTATTCAACCCCATTACAGAGCCCTTCCTTCTTCCCTTTCAGTGATACTGGTAACACTAATGTTAAAAACTCAGAGTTATTTTTGTCTCTTCACTCTCCCATATTTCTTATACAGTAATCCCCCCTTATCCATGGGGATACCTTCCAAGACCCCCAGTAGATGCCTGAAACCACAGATAGTACTGAACTCTACATATACTGTTTTTTCCTGTATACATACCTACAATAAAGTTTAATTTATAAATTAGGCACAGTAGGAGATTAACAACAATAATAATAACATAGAACTATGATTATAAAAATATACTGTAATAAAAGGTATGTGAATATGGAGCCTGTGCTCCACAACTGGAGAGGCCACAACAGTGAGAGGCCCACGTACCGCAAAAAAAAAGTAAAAAAATATTTGTACAATACAAAATATTGTACAAATTTAATACCTTTTTCATCTTAACTACGCACTTATCACACATTGTAGCAGCGACTTTTGCAGTTTGAGGCGCGATAGCAAAACTAGCGTGAATTTCTTTTTCCTTCACGTTTTTACAGATGGAAGATTCCTTCTTCCTGTGGATCTTAGCAACCTCAGCGTACGATTTTGTTTTCCGTACAAAGTCGAAACTTTCACCTTTTCACTTACAGGCTTTTCCCTTTAAGGCTTCTCTCTGGCATATCCAGATTGCCAGCATCACTATTCTCATGCTTTGAAGGCCATTATTAAGTAAAATAAGGGTCGCTTGAACACAGGCACTGTGATGCTGTGACAGTTAATCTGATAACTGAGACAGCTACTAAGTGACCAATGGGTGGGATACGCTCGACAAAGGGATGATTCACGTCCCGGTGGGACAGAGCAGAAGGGAAGGTGCAAGATTTCATCACAGTACTCAGAATGCCCACAATTTTAAATTTATGAGTTGTTTATTTCAGGAATTTTCCACTTAATATTTTGGACTGAGGTTGACTGCAGGTAACTGAAACCATGGAAACTGCAGAGAAGGGGAGACTGCTGTATTCAGTTGTGCCCAAATCTAGTGGTTTCCTTCTTCAAAACATTTCTCAGATTTTAGTAACTTGGGGCAAGGCTTGTGCTAAGCAACAACAGAGCAAGCAGATCATTAACAGAATCAAAGCTGAGAAAGGCTCCCCCATTGGGTGAAAACAGCCCCAAGGGCACAGGGCTTGATAAACGATAGAATCTCTGTTGGCACTAAAGGCACCTTTTCCCCTGGTATGGGGCAGCCCTGCTTTCAGTACCCATCTACCTTCTCGGTAGGGTACTCATGTACAGTGAATAAACTCTACAATGTATGTAGTATCCTTGATCTATAAAATGAGATATACTGGATACTACCATTTATATACAAATAGAGAGAACAAATTGTGGGAAATGCATCAAGTAATAGCCGTTGTCCTCACAGCAGACTCTAGCTCTGCCTGCTGCCCATTTCCTAGAATAGGCATATATTAACTTAAAAGAGAAAAAAACTAAGCTAAACCTTTTTTCCAGTGTCTTAGAAAAAAGCAAAAACTGAGTGAATAAATAAACTATCAAATGGATTATCTAACAAATGGAGCTGAGTCCAGACTTGGAGAGCGAATTCATGGTTACCAGGGGGAATGGTGGCAGGTAGGGGTAGATTGGGAGATTGGGATTGACATGTACACACTGTTATATTTAAAATAGATAACCAACAAGGACCTACTGTATAGCACAGGGAACTCTGCTCAATACTCTGTGATAACCTAAATGGGAAAAGAACTTGAAAAAGAATAGATACATGTATATGTATAACTGAATCACTTTGCTGTACACCTAAAACTAACACAACATTGTTAATCAACAATACTCCAATATAAGACAAAAATTAAAGAAATTTTTTTCTGACCTCTCAGAGATGTGCTGACGGTTCAACTACTCAATTTGCATATACGAGCTTATAGTCCATAAGGCAAACAATAAATTGATGATTATTCAAATTCTTTAAAAATGGAGCTGAGTCAATTGGCTGACTGAAAACATAATATTTAAGGTAAAACTCTACATGCCTCTTAAAAAATTAGAAGAAAATATAGATAAAACGTTTAATTGATATCTGGATTTTCTCAGTATCAAAGTAATGGAGTGTTTCAGTTATCTATTGCCATTTAACAAACCACCTCAAAATTTAGTGCCTTAAAACAAACACAGTCTTCCGAGAGTCTCTGAGTTGATTGAGATCAGTTGGGTAGTTCTAACACTCCAAGTGGTGTTGACTAAGCCTGCTGAAATCTGGAGACTCAACAGTGCCAGGACTTCCAAGCTGTCTCTTTCCTGGGGCTTGCAGTTGGTGATGGCTGCTGGCTGGGAGGTCAGCTAAGGTTGTCAACTGGAGCGCCTCAGTTCTCCCTGATGGGGTTTTTCATGTGGCTCGGCACCTCACAACATGGCAGCTGGGTTCCAAGGAACCAATAAAGGTGAGCATTGCAGATCTCTTTAATTTTTTATTTTTATTGAGCTATAGCTGCTGTACAATATTATGTAAGTTTCAGGAGTACAACGTAGTGATTGACAGTTTTTAAAGGTTATACTCCATTTATAGTTATTATAAAATATTGGCTGTATTCCCTTGTAGCTTATTTATTTTATATGAGAATTGCCGATCTATTAAGGCCCAATGTTGAAAGTTACAAGATATCATTCCCTATATTCTATATGCTCCATGTCAAAATAAATCACAAGGCCAGCCCAGATCCTAGGGGAGAGGAAAGAGAAAGAGACACCAACTCTCAGTGGGAGGAATGGCATCTTTAATCCATCACTGGCCAAAATAAGGAAGGAAAAGCTCAATGACTAAAATGATAGCAAAAAACTCTGAATGTCAGATGTCTTGTAAAACAATAAAATAAAGGACAAAATGAGAAAAAAAATCTGCAATAAATAGGATTAATAAAAGCTTACTTTAAAGCCCTCAAGTATAGAGACTTATGTTCCTTGATTCATAGCACATTATTTTTTTCCCCCTTTATTAATGACTTCTTTTATTTTACTTATTTTTTTGCTCTTCTTTTTAACTCCCACATCTGTTTCTCTCCATAGCATAGGCCACCAGCAGAGCTACTGTACTGCATAATTCCAGGAACTGTGCTGTATGCAAGCAGCCTTGGTACCCCTTCTGATACATAATATCTGTATCTTCAAATATGTGTGCAACCCCTTAAATATGTAGTATTGTTTTGTTACGGCTTTTAACATTTATTTATTTATTTATTTTTTACTAGATTACCACTTGATTATGAACGGATACAACTCAGGAACAGCCAGATGGAAGAGATGCATGGGGCAAGGTATGGGGGAAGTGTGCCATGAGCTCCATGCCCTCTCCCGGCGCCCCACCCTCATAGCACCTTCCTGAGTTCGCCCACCTAGAAGCTCCTGTTACGATTTTAAATGTACATACATGGTGGAGTACTTTAAATCTCATGCTTCTTCCTATGTTTTTCTCTCAACAATGTTCTTGGGATGTATCCATGTTGCTTACTCACATGTACTTGTCTGCTCTTCACAGCTGTGTATTCCATACCCTGCACTCACAACATTTGATTTAATATTCCCCTAGCAATGGACACCCCCTTTGGCTGCAATCTCCTGCTACCACAGTGATACTGGGATGTAAATCTTTCACTTATTGCCTTTCACTCTAGCCAACACTTCTGAAGGTTGGGTTCTGCAAACTGCATTTCCCAGATCCCCTTGCCAGCTGCCTCTGGTTATGTTCTTCCAATAGAAGGTATTGGCAGGAGATCACACAAAGCATGAGGAGGGGTGAAGGGCCTCTCTTCCTGCTTACAGCTTCTACTGGCATTCTTCCAGCAGCAGCCGGCCTTTAGGGCTTCAGCCCAGAGCTTTTATCGGAGATGTTAGCAGCAGCATCACACCTCCTGGGAGCAGAAGATGAGGATGCTGTGCAGCAGCTGGTACCCCTTCAGTGGTCCATGCACCAGCCTATGGCACCTTCTTCTCAGAGGTCTCGGCACCAACCCTGAAGAGCCCTTCCTCAAAGCCCCTATGTTGTGCCACACGACTTTTTTCCTTTTGTTCCCCCAGTTCTAGAAATGGCAGCTGCTACCCACAGCTACTAATCTCTGAGTTACCCCAGTGTTTTCTGATCTCTTTTATCCTTCCAGCACCTGTTTAATCAACTCCCTGTATTAAATACCCCAATTTGAAATGCTAGCTTAATTTTTATTTTCTTGTTTGGATTCTGACTGATTCACCTTCCACCGCCCTGTGCAATCTTTTTAGGGAGAGGAGTGGGATCATTGGTTTATAGGAAATATGCACACCTGCTTCTTCAAAATACCTCTAAAGTCTTTACCAGTGTGGCTACCATACTTATACTCCCTCATCAGTGAATGAGAGGTCCCAGCCTGTCACATTCTCATCAATATTTTATATTATCCACTGTCTTAATTTGGGGTCATAAAGTGTTATTTCATCTTGGTTTTTGTTTGTTTGTTTGTTTTTTTGCGGTACGTGGGCCTCTCACTGTCGTGGCCTCTCCCGTTGCGGAGCACAGGCTCCGGACACGCAGGCTAAGCGGCCATGGCTCACGGGCCCAGCCGCTCCGCAGCATGTGGGATCTTCCCGGACCGGGGCACGAACCCGTATCCTCTGCATCGGCAGGCGGACTCTCAACCACTGCGCCACCAGGGAAGCCCTCATCTTGGTTTTAATTTGCTTTTTTCCCGATTCTCAGAGAGTTTTAGTTTTTCTTCATAAATGTATTACTCGTTCAGGCTTCATGTTCTTTCTAGTATATCTCCTTTGCTTATTTTTTTTAATGTTTTTACTGCTGACATAGAAGTTTGCTGGAGAATATAAATATTAAACCCTTGTCAATTTTAGACTTCACAAATATATTCTCCCATTCTGTTATCTGTTAGCTTTGTCATATGTAGTTCTCTGAACAGAAATCTTTAATATTATATAGTCAAATCCAGTGCTCTTTCACTGCATAATTTTTGCTTTTAAATCAGGTTCCTTTGGATCTAATTTTTAAGTCCCCTATTAGAGCTCAACACTTCTTTTCCTGTAAAGATCTTGTACACTCATTGCCAAGCCCTTTCCTGGTTTCTTTCTTGCTATTCTGGATGTTTTACCTTACATTATATTTTCTAGTTAGTTGCTGTTGATAGAGAGAAACATACTTGATATTTGTCAGTTCGATCTTTGCTCTATTTACTATTGCTGGAAAATATGTCACTCAAAACTTAGGGGAGGGCTTCCCTGGTGGCGCAGTGGTTGAGAGTCCGCCTGCCGAGGCGGGAGACGCGGGTTCGTGCCCCAGTCCGGGAGGATCCCACATGCCGCGGAGCGGCTTGGCCCGTGAGCCATGGCCGCTGAGCCTGCGTGTCCGGAGCCTGTGCTCCGCAACGGGAGAGACCACAACAGTGAGAGGCCCGCGTACCGCAAAACAAAAAGCTTAGTGGACTGAGACAACCATTTTATTCTGCTCATGGATTGTGTGGGTCAGGAATTCTGACAGAGAAGAGTGGGGATGGTTTATCTCTGCTTCTTGTTATCTGGAACCTCAGCTGAGAAGACTAAATGACTGCTGGTGACTTTATAGCTGGGGGCTGGAATTACCTGGGTGTGCCTTCACTCACATGTCTAGTACTTGCTACTGGCTGTTGACTGAAACCTCAGCTGATCTTTTATTCAGAAGACCTACAGGTGGCCACTGTATTTGGTCTCTCCCCCGGGCTAGTTTGGGCTTCCTCACAATATGGTGTCTAAGATCCTTGGAGGCCAAGAAGGGAGTGGGTAGGCTTTTTATGACCAAACCTTGCATATCACATAGCATCATCTCCACCATGCCCTGTGAGCCTAGGCAGCCACCAAGACCCACCCAGTGTAAGAGTAGGGGACTAGATCCCACCGTTTGATGGGAAGACTATCAAAACATCTTCAGGCATATTTCAAAACCACCAAAGTCTGCCCTCTGGCCTCAGTATTATTATTTACAGTTACTTACATCTCTCCCACATAGAAAATACACTCACACTCTCTCAAGAACTCGCCAAACTCTCATGCCATTATGAATCAGGCTCAGAATCCATCTACATCAGATGCAGGTGCACTTAAGTTTCTCAGGTGTAGTTCCCTGAATGAAGCTCCTCGAGCACTGTTTTTATGACCTAAAGAGTGTATTAGCGGAGGACCTTCAAGATGGCGGAGGAGTAAGACATGGAGATGACCTTCCTCCCCACAAATACATCAGAAATACATCTACACGTGGAACAACTCCTACAGAACACCTACTGAATGCTGGCATAAGACCTCAGACTTCCCAAAAGGCAAGAAACTCCCCATGTACCTGGGTAGGGCAAAAGAAAAAAGAATAAACAGAGACAAAAGGATAGGGACGGGACCTGCACCAGTGGGAGGGAGCTGTGAAGGAGGAAAGGTCTCCACACACTAGGAAACCCCTTCACTGGTGGAGACGGGGGGTGGCGGCGGGGAAGCTTCGGAGCCACGAAGGAGAGCGCAGCCACAGGGCTGCGGAGGGCAAAGCGGAGAGATTCCCGCACAGAGGATCGGTGCTGACCGACACTCACCAGCCCGAGAGGCTTGTCTGGTCACCCGTCGGGGTGGGCGGGGCTGGGAGCTGAGGCTCGGTCTTCGGAGGTCGGATCCCAGGGAGAGGACTGGGGTTGGCTGCGTAAACACAGCCTGAAGGGGGCTAGTGCGCCACGGCTAGCTGGGAAGGAGTCCGGGAAAAAGTCTGGAACTGCCTAAGAGGCAAGAGAACATTGTTTTGGGGTGCCCGAGGAGAGGGGATGGCAAGATCCTTTTTGACCCACCTCCTAGAGAAATGGAAATAAAAACAAAAATAAATAAATGGGACCTAATGAAACTTAAAAGTTTTTGCACAGCAAAGGAAACCATAAATAAGACAAAAAGACAACCCTCAGAATGGGAGAAAATATTTGCAAACGAAGCAACTGACAAAGGATTAATATCCAAAATATACAAGCATCTCATGCAGCTCAATATCAAAAAAACAAACAACCCAATCCAAAAATGGGCAGAAGACCTAAATAGACATTTCTCCAAAGAAGACATACAGATTGCCAACAAACACATGAAAGGATGCTCAACATCACTAATCATTAGAGAAATGCAAATCAAAACTACAATGAGGTACCACCTCACACCAGTCAGAATGGCCATCATCAAAAATCTACAAAGAATAAATGCTGGAGAGGGTGTGGAGAAAAGGGAACCCACTTGCACTGTTGTTGGAAATGTAAATTGATACAGCCACTATGGAGAACAGTATGGAGGTTCCTCAAAAAACTAAAGATAGAACTACCATACAGCCCAGCAATCCCACTACTGGGTATATACCCTGAGAAAACCATAATTCGAAAAGAGTCATGTACCAAAATGTTCATTGCAGCACTATTTACAATAGCCAGAACATGGAAGCCACCTAAGTGTCCATTGACAGATGAATAGATAAAGAATATGTGGACCTAGAGACTGTCATACAGAGTGAAGTAGGTCAGAAAGAGAAAAACAAATACTGTATGCTAACACATATATATGGAATCTAAAAAAAAAGGTTCTGAAGAACCTAAGGGCAGGACAGGAATAAAGACGCAGACGTAGAGAATGGACTTGAGGACACGGGGAGGGGGAAGGGTAAGCTGGGACGAAGTGAGGGAGTGGCACTGACATAGATACACTACTAAATGTAAAATCGATAGCTAGTGGGAAGCAGCTGCATAGCACAGGGAGATCAGTTCCAGTGCTTTGTGACCACCTAGAGGGGTGGGATAGGGAGGGTGGGAGGGAGACGCAAGAGGGAGGGGATATGGGGATATATGTATACATGTAGCCGATTCACTTTGTTATACAGCAGAAACTAACACAACGTTGTAAAGCAGTTATACTCCAATAAAGATGTTAAAGAAAAGAAAAAAAGAGTGTATTAGCAACAATTCAGAGACTTGGGGCACTTCCTCGGGACATGGGATTCGATACCCTTGAAAGGATGCTAGGGGTAAACTCACTGCTAATGTGGCCTCTACCGGCCTGAAGGAAGCATATGCCTGCCCTGAGCAAAGCTGAAATCTCTGAACTTCTATGAGAAACAATAGAGGGAGGAATAAAAAGGCAGAGAGTGGTGGATATGCTGGAACGGATATATTATGTGAAGGCAAGAGAACTGCCAGAGAACACAGCATTCAACAAAGCAACAGGAATGTTCTGGCAAGAGAGAGCTACCAGCATCACTAGAAGGCCAAGGCTGGTGATACAGAAGGTGGTCACAGAGCAGGCTTCCTTCATAGCAATAGAGGCCATGTGATGGTACTTGGTCGCTACAAGCCAGGTGCCTTTGACTCTCAGAGAGTTGTAGAGATGGCTAGTTGTCCCCCAGGGGCAAAATAGACAGTCAACAAAAGCGCTGCTTAATATCTACAGTAAGAAGAAAGCAAGGATGGAGAAGCAAGAAAATGGGGACAGCCATCCAAATAAAAATCCATGACCCTTTGCTCAGTTCCCTACCTGTGCCAGTTTTCAGATCAGCAACCTGTTGACTGAAAAAGTGTCTAGGTCCCCGGGAAGAATTACCCTGCACCACCATGGCAGGCATGTCCTATATAGATTCCCTGAGTCCATCCTCAAAGTAACTTTTGGCCATGTACTTGAGGGGCTGTACACTTTGGAAATGGAAATATCCAGATTTTGTAAGGTCTGTGAGACACAGAGTCCAAGATGACATTGACTCCCAGAGACCTGAAGCATCATCATGCTTTAGTGTGGGGGGCAAATGGGGGGAGTTAATAACTGAAGACCTGGCCAAAGTCTGACTTAATTCTCCTGTCCCCGAATGAATTATTGTGATTGACACACCTGGTAGTTGGAATCCCAGGCTCTACTGGGTCTCTGGCCTGTGGGCTAAAACTATCATAGTGGGGAAGGCCAAGTGGAAATCTCTGAAATGCCACACCAACCTCCCTACAGCCAGGAGAGCAAATCAATACCAATGTTGCATTCTGGGGTGGGGTTGGGGGCACTGGGGATTAACATTACCATTAAAGATCTAAAGGATTCCAGGATGGTGATTCCTACCATATTTCAGTTTAATTTGCCGGTCTCACCCCTGCAGAAACTGGATGGATTCTGGAAACTGACTATAAACTACTTCTCGCTACACTAAGTAACAGCCCCAACTGCAGCTGCTGTGCCAGCTGTGGTGTCTCTTTACTTAAGTAGCTTAATATGGCCTCAGGAACATGTTATGCAGCCATTTGCTTGGAAGACTCATTTTGATATATCCCATTCAGGAAAGAGAATCAGAAACACATTACATTAACATGGAAAGGACAACAATATCTAGTTGTGCCCCAAGACTATGTGAACTCTCCCATTCTCAGTCATAATATAATCTGGAGTGATCTGGACCATTTGGACCTCTTTGCAGAGCATCATAGCTATCCATATGTCAATGACATCATGTGGCTAGAGCATAATGAACAAGAGGTGACTGGCACACCGGAGACTTTGCTATGACCCTTATGCTCCGGAGGATGGAAGTAAACCCCATGAAGATTGAGAGGCCTGCAACCTGAGTATAGTCTTTAGGGGATCCAGTGGTCAGGGATATTCTATGATATCCCTCCAAATGAAATTGCTGTATCTAATATCTCCTACTGCAAAGGAGTCATAACACTTACTAGGCTTCTTGTGGTTCCAGGGTACCATATTCCACACCTAGGTGCGCTTTAGCCTGTTAACTAGGTGACACAGAATGCTGCCACATTTGAGTGGAATCAAGAGCAAGACGGAGCTCTGCAGCAGCTCTAGAAGGCAGTGCTCTGCCACTTGGGCCATAGGCTCTGGCAGACATCATGATAATGGAGATATCACTGATGAAAAGGAGATATAGGGTAGAGTTTATGACAGGCCCAAGAGGGAGAATCTCAGTGCAGAGTTCTGAAGCAACTGCAGGAGAGAATTGTATACACACTTTTTGAAAAGTGGGTCTTAGAGTGCTACTGAGCCATGGTAGAGAACTGGAATGTTTGAGCAGGGGACACCAAAGTGATTATGTATCCCAAACTGTACAACATGAACTGGGGCCTACTGAACCTGCCAAATTGGAAAGTCATGAGAGTCCAGCAGCAATTCATCGTAAAATGGAAACATACATCCCAGCTTGAGCGTCAGCAGGATGAGAGGGCCCAGCAAGCTGCATGAGCAGGGAGCCCAGACCACCATGTCACCCATCACAGTTTCATCAGCATCCTGCCCCCAGCTCATACCTCTGGTTGTATCAGGGGAGAGAGAGGGAGTCCTATATGATCAAATGAAAGAGGAGGAAAATGTCCAAACTTAGTTTACAGATGGATTGGTTCAGCATGTGCAAGTCAAAAATGGTATGGCAGCTGTATTACATTCCCACTCCAGAGTGGTCCTGAGAGACAGTTACAAAGGGAAAGTCTTTTCCATGGGTATTATGTGGCATACCTGGTCATATTCACTTTGTGTGGAAGGAAATATAGCCTGAGATGGACTATAGATGGACTCCTGTGAGTGGAAGATGGCTTGTCTGGTTTGTTGGAGACCTAGAAGGAAAAAGATTGAAAGCTTGGAGTTCAATCATCAAAGCAAGGAATTCGGGGATAGAGGAATGGGATAAGCACATGTAAATAACCAAGTAGATAAAATGAGTTGGCCTGTTTTTGCTAGCTAGCTTTTATCAGTATCTACTACAATGCTGGCAAAATGCACATGCCTAGTGACCACAGCTGCTGGCTGAAATAGGCATTATGCATGGGCCCAATAGCACAGACTCCCACTAACCAAGGCCAATCTAGCTAATACTGTCAAACCACGTCCAATGTCCAACCTGCCAACAGCAGAGACCAATGCTAACCCCTTGTTATGGCAGTGTTCATTAAGGAGACCCACTGGCCACTTGGTAGCAAGCTGACTTCATTGGGATTCTCCCATCTTGGAAATTCCAGCAGTTATAGACAGGAATAGACACTTATTCCTGGTGGGGTTTGCTTTCTTTCCCACAGGGAAGCACCACCGTGTGGGAATTTATGGAATGCCTGATCTACAGGTATGGGATTCCATGTAACATAACATCCAACCAGGGAACACATTTTATCATGATAGAGGAGCGAAAAAGTGGGCCCAGGACCATAGGATTGACTAGTTAAATCATATACTATTTTACCCACATCACCCAGAAACTACCAGCCTGAGTAACAAACAGCCTGGTGAAGCGGCAGCTGAAGCACCAGCTCAGAGGCAATGCCTTGTAAGGATATAACCCATCCTCCAAGAAGCAGTACACTCATTGAATCAGAGACCTCTCTATGGCTGTGTTCCCATCAGGAAGAATACATGGGTCTGGAACCAAGGGATAGAAGTAGAATTAGCCCTACTTACCAAGTAGATCACTCCCAGTGATCTACTTGGGTGTTCTATAGATTCCTGTCTCCACAACTCTGGGCTCTGCAGGATGAGATGCCCTTGCTCCCAAAGGGGGCAGGCTGTCACCAGGGAACACAGCGAGGGTCTCATTGAAGTTCAGGCTTACAGCTACCCCCTGAGCACTTCGGGATTCTTCAGCAAGCAAGGAGTCACCATCTTGTCAGGAGTAATTGACCCTGAACAGCATGAGGAGGAAGGCTTCCTGATACCCAGGAGAAACAAGGAGGAACGTATGAACTCAGGTGACCCAGTGGGAACACCTCCTGGCACTCTTTGCCCACCGGAATGGGAATAAGTAACAAGCCTGGGCAGAGACGCTTGTTTCACAGAGAGTCAGACTCTTCGGAAAGAACTAAAACCAACATAGGTGGTAGCTGAGGGCGAAGAGGATTTAGAATGGAGAGAGGAGGAGGGATATGATGGGTGCCAGTTGTGGCCTTGAGTCAACTGCAGAGATGGGGGCTCTACTTTGTCACACTAACCTCCCTCTATCCAAGTTTCCCATCAGGAAGCAAGGCCCATCAGAGCCATGAGGAGCTGTTTCCATATATCGTGGAAAAGTAGATCTGTGTGGCACAAGGGGTAGACCATGGCGGACCTGGAGATGTGATGCTCAGCCCCCCTTCAAGAAAGGACTTGCTGACCAGGGGGAGGAAGTTTGTTACCTGACAGATTCCAACTGTTGGCTTCCTTGGGATTTCCCTTAGCATTCAAGTGGCATTCATGCTCTCCTCTGAGAGGACGCCAGTTAATGACTGAGCCAGGCAGTGGTACAAGAGGTCAGACTGTCCATGAAGTGGCCCTCAGCCAACACCGGAGGTCTAGCCCTTTGCACACACTCCTCCAACAGCGATCTGTTCTGGAACTTCCTGTTGGCCCGGCCGACATACCGTCAGGTCTTCAACGTGTCTGACGACCCTCTCCTTTCAGGGGTGACTCTCTTGCAAAAAGCTCCTGCACTCTTCACTCCATCTCAGTCTCTGCTCTCCAGAGAACCCCACCGGCAACCCATGTTTTGTTCATTTTTGTAGCCAGTTTACCTTGTATAGCTCCCGGAACAGAACAGGTGCTCAATAAAACCTGGCAAACAGGGCTGAACTGTCCACTGCAGCCTGTAATAAACCATGTGCTTCGTCACGGTCAAGTAATATGGCAGATGCAAACAGAATTTCTTGTCTTCTTTTCTGAATTTTGTCTTCTAATTCACCAAACTTGTAGGGACTTGAAAGCAGCAAGGATGATGAGGTTTTTGTTGGCTTCTTGTTCATTAAAATGAGATAATCTACTTCCTCCAAGTCTTTTGCCGCTTTCTGAGGCAGAAAATTTTCCATGCTGGGAGAGGGAGACAAATTTGTATTTCTATCACAAAGAATTTTCACTAAAGGTTTCTCTCGAATGACTAAAGATGTGTTCATCAGAGTCAGCCAAATTGGAGATGCTACCCGGAAGGACAAGGCAGTTGAAACAGCCCATCGGCCAAAAAAAAACCACATAAAAGCCCGCAGTGCAACTCTGAAACACCCACGTAGCTGCTGCAGAGCAATCAGTCAACGCACAGAGGCAGGAACTAACTCATGTGGTGGCTAAAAGACTGTTGGAAGAGCTTGGCCAAAGCACGTAGATTTTATGAGATGGCCTCTAAGATGAGAAACAAAAAAGTGATTTAGATCAGCTGCCATCACTGTGAATCAAATTACCTGTGTCACTTTGTAGATAGCTTTGCAGCTATATATACTGCGTCGCATCAGAGCACTGACATAAATAGCACCATCTAAAATCCATAGAAGAAGAGTAATTCCAATAGCACCTCTAGACAGATAACAATTGTCTCGCTCCAGGTCAGAGGTATTTAAAAGGAAAGAACTTGGGCCAATTGTTTTGTCTCAGGAGTAGGAAGAAATGTCTCCATAAATTTTCTTCGAGCATACCGGTGACGAAGTGAGTCTAAAGCTGACCGCTGTGCTAAAAGCCTGACACACTCTACACAGCAGTGTCCTTGGGGTCTGGACATAGTTTATCTTGTAAAGCAGAATCCAAGTTTGAGGAAGCTTAGAGAACTATGGCAAATTCCCACAAAACCCTTCCTATTCCTACTAAAAGTCCCACAGTCATTTGGGAGTATGAATTTTGTGACTTGTGGCAACATTTGAGTCACATACGATGCAAAGCCCCATGAAGGCTGCTGGTAACTACACCTGCCTCTTAGCCCAGCCAGCCCACCAATCTTCAACTTCCTCTTGGGCATCCCTTATTATAAGATGTGCTGAAGCCTGTAGTGGTTTTGTGATTGAAAATAAATGCAGCTGAAATCAGGGCTATAAACTTCTTTTTGCTTGAGGCATGAAGTACACATAAGCCCTTCATTATACCGTTTTAAGAGACATGGAATAATTTGGTATTCTTCCATCGCTCAATTTATATTCAAGTTAAATGACAGCAATTTTCCTTGTGTGGAATTTCCTCACCCTTTGTTTTGTCAAAGCATCAGGTTCATTTAATAAAAGAGACCCTTAAGCATACAGAGCACAATTGACTTCATCTAAAGAGAATTTTTTTCACATATTCATGTGGATTTTGTAATTTGTTTACACTAAATACAAACACCCCAGTTTTTTGGCACATTAAACAACTGTTACCATGTATCTGACATAATTCTGGGGACAGAGAGTGAATTTTAAAAGTAAATTTGATTTCATGTGCTAAATACACCTCTTTTAAAAGGAAAATGAATTGCCTTCAATGGAAGCTTCTAATACAAGCCCTTTAAATGCAAATTGCTGGAGGAACCTTGCAAACCCCTTACCAACAATCTACTGTACTTCCAATTTCTCCTTAACTGCTAGCCACTAAAGCAGTTGCTTTGCTAAGGGCACGTTGCCAATGGTTAAAATATATGTGTGTAACAGACTATGGTTTTAACTGGCATTAGGTTTCTAAAAGTTTAAATATGACATAGCAGCAAAAAATTTTTTAAAAGGAGGGGTGATGATAAATAGTACTTACTGAAAATTTCATATGCCAGTCAATTTCAAGGCACATTATATAGTTTCTGGTAGCACACAAAGGAGGGTCGTAAGTCCAGTCACTAATCAGACTTATCAAAATACATATTATATTGTACTGCTTGGAAGCCGGCATCAATGTTTTTAACATTTCATTGGCGCTAACAAGAAGTCTACTTTTTCCTGATATCAATTAAAGAAAATCTCCATGAGCAGAGGCACAAATTCTTTCTTTTAAATAATTTAGTGAGCCTAATTGCACATGCTATGCCAACAGAAAAAAGGGCACAAAATAGTGCTTTGGGCCCTTCTGTTCCGAGTAAATGGCACACTAGCTTGAACGCATGATTACTGAGTATATACTGGGTTGGGAGGCATAATATGACTAAAGAAGGAATTGTAAGTTTGAAGATTGGAGGTATTATTAGGTGCCATAAAGAAAACACCTAGGAAGTTATAAGGTATAACCTGAAACTATCTATACTTGAAAGATGATGTTTCAATTACTGACTTATGCATAACAAATTATTCCAAACATTAGTGTCTTAAAACAACAATTTATTGTTATTATGTCTCACTCTTCTGTGGGTCAAGAATTTGGAGAGAACACAGTGGGGACAACTTGTCTCTGCTCATCAGTGTCTGGGGAGTCAGCTGAGATGACTCAAAAGTCTGAGGGCTTGAAGAGATGGGAAGGGGACAGCCTAGGTATCTCTCTCTCTTTCCCCCAATTTCTTTCTTTCTCTCTCTCTCTCAACCTCTCCCCATAGCCTCTCCGTGTGGCTGCCTTGGGTCTCCTCATAGTGTGTTAGCCTCAGGGCTATCAAACTACTTCCATGAAAACTGAGAGTCCAAGAAAACCACATCAGAGCTTCTAGTCTCCTAATGTCTAGACCCAAGACTGGTTCAGCATCTCTGCTCAGCTCAGGGTCAAGGGAGGGAAACTAGATCACACCTTTCAAAGAGCAGAGTATCAAGGAATCTGTGGCCATTTTTAGTCAACCACAGATGAATAATAGGGACATTTGAAATTTGGGGGCATTTAAAAAATCATGATTTATTTTAAAAAATATTCCAGATGGGAAAAAAATTTTACCTGAGTTGGCCAGTTACACCCATTCTGAACTCATATGAATAGGCACATTTCAAAAATATCTTATTGGATCCCATTATTTCTATCCTATATCTTTGCCACTACCGTTTTGGCATTCTATGTCCTTGATATTTAATAGCAACAACATTTACAACATGATATGTTAATCCAAAACAGTAGCCTTATTTTCTCTTTTGATGTAAAATAACCAACCAAGAAAGGCAATCTTTTAGGAATACCTACTGTGGCTTTAAACAACCTTTGTGAAGAAAGAATGGTTTTGTATTCATATCAGCCTTTAATAAAGTGAATTTTTTAGAAACACAACATAGTACTTTAACAACAGAATAACACAACTAAGTTTGAGGGAATGCTGAACCACCTGATTAAAGATAAAATAAATGTGTATCTACCGAGTGTCCTAGAAATACATCTTAAAGAACACATACTATATACCTAAATACAGTGAAATCAAGTAACAGTGTAGGACCAGGCTGATTTATCAGCACCGAGACTCTTGACAGTGTGATATCAGGGTGGTTGGTTAAGTTTCATGAAAGCATCAGCCCACCCAACCTCTCCTATGTAAGATCACTTGATGGCATAAGTGATCTACCTGTTCTGCCTGCTTTTCAGTTTGGTTCATCAAATGTGTACTGAGAAGCAGGTTCTGTGCTAGGAACTGAATAATTAGATGACATGACCACTGCCTTGCTGGGAGCTACCATCTGGTGACGATTTTCTCTCTCTCATCTACCTTGCTCTCCTTGAAGCAGCCTCAAGGCATCATTTTTCCATTTCTCATTCAACATATATTTGTTGAGTGCTTAATCTGCACCAGTTATGTGAACCACTTGCAAACCAAAAGAAAGATGCCATGGTTTCATGTGTCTTATATTAGTTTCCCAGGGCTCCCATAACAACGTACCACAAACTTGATGACTTAAAACAACAGAAATGTATTGTCTCACAGCTGTGGAGGCTGGAAGTCTGAGATCAAATTGTTGGCAAGGTCAGTTCCTTCTGAGGGAGCTTCTGCTCCATGCCTCTCTCCTAGCTTCTGCTGGTTTGCGGACAATCTTTGGCTTTCATTGGCTTGTAGATTTCGGCCTTCACCTTGACGTGGCATTTTCCCTGGATGTATGTCTGTGTCCAGATTTCCCTTTTTTATAAAGACAGTTGTCATGTAGAATTAGGGGCGCACCTTATTCCTGTTTGACCAGGTCTTAACTAATTACCTCTGCAACAACCCTGTTTCCAAATAAGATCACACTCTAAGGTACTGCATGTTAGGACTTCAACATGTGAATATCAAGGAAGCACAATTCAATCTACAACAGGTCCTTAGTGGTCATATTTCCAAAGCGACTATTCCCTTTGCCCAACAAATAGAGCAACTCTACTTCTTTTTTAAATTTTATTTTATTATTTTTTAAAACCATTTTTTATTGATATAGTTAATTTACAATGTTGTGTTAGTTTCAGGTGTACAGCAAAGTGATTCCACTATACATATATATATATATATACACACACACACATATATATATATATATATATATCCTTTTTCAGATTCTTTTCCATGATAGGTTACTACAAGACATTGAATATAGTTCCCTGTGCTATATAGCAGGTCCTTTTTGTTTATCTATTTTATATATAGTAGTGTGTATATGTTAGTCCCAAACCCCTAATTTATACCCCCATCCCCTTTAGTAACCATAACTTTCTTTACTATGTCTGTGAGTCTATTTCTGTTTTGTAAATAACTTCATTTATATCATCTATTTTAGATTCCACATATAAGTGATATCATATGGTATTTCTTTCTCTGTCTAACTTACTTCACTTAGTATGATAATCTCTAGGTCCATCCGTGTTGCTGCAAATGACATTATTTCATTCTTCTTTATGACTGAGTAATATTCCATAGTATATATATCTTCCTTATCCATTCATCTGCTGATGGACACTTGAGCAACTTTACTTCTATCTAAGGAATGACAATAAGAATGGACAGAGTGATTGTGAAAGTGAGCCAGCTCTCAAGTACTATAAACTTTGGTCTGAACATGTTCTAGACAGCGATAATTTAGAAGAAATATTGTATGCGGAAGAAGGTGGGAACATTTCCTTGAATGTCTGAAATGTATCCATTTAACAAATGTTTAATGGGCTTTGTTCTGGGCACTGAGCAAAAGTGAACAAAATGGACACAAATCTCTGAATTCATGGAGATTACATTCTACTGGAGGGAGACAGGAAAAAAACCAAATAAATAAGTCATATAGTGCTTTAGTAGGTGTCAAGCGTTATGAAGGAAAACAATACAGGGTAAGAGAGATGGGGAATGCAGCGGTTGGGGCGAAGGCTGAAATTTTAAACAGGGTGGTCCGGGAGGCTTCACTTAGAAGGTGACAGTTAAACAAGGAGCTGAAGGCCTTGAGGGGGAAAGACGTGTAGGTATCTGGTGAAGGACGGTTGCAAATAAAGGAAACAGCTAGGGGACTAGGTGTGTGGTTGATGCATTTAAGGAAAATGAAGGCCAGTGTGGCTGCAGAATGAGAGACAATGAAAGTAGTTGGTGGATAAGGTCAAAGAGACATAGTAGGCAGATCATAAAGGGACTTGTAGGGCATGTAAGGACTTCAGCTTTTCTCTAAGTAAAGGAAGAAGCCATGGAAGGTTCTAAGCAGAGGAGTGACACGACCTGACTTGGATTTTATTAGGATCACTCTGGTTCTAAAGGTGAATGGGGCAAAGAGAAATGCAGAGAGAAGCCCTAGGAAGTAATTGCAAATAGTCCAGGTGAGAGATGTCGGTGGCTGGGCGAGGGTGGTAGAAGTGGAGATGGTGAGAAGTATTTGGATTCTGGATATATTTTGAAAAGGCGGCCAGTAGGATTTGGGATGAATTGATATAGGGTGTAAAAGGATGGAAGGAAGCTATTAAATGCAAGGAAGGAAATAAGAAATGATAACCCCCAATTTTTGTCTTGTGTCAAATAGTAAATTCTCTTCACCTTTCATTGTTACCAATTAATTATTTTTATCTAGACAAGATGAAAAATAGTGAATAGTTAAATCCAGAAGTGAAAAAGCCAGGTAATAAGTTGCTTTGTATTTGAAATATAAAACATTCTCTAGAAAGATGCAATCAGTGAAATCCGAAATGTGAGCAATTCCACAGGATGAAAAATCCAAGTTCTTCAATAAATAAATTGTAAGGAAAAACAAACAGGAAAGGTGAACCTATAGATTAAAAGACACTTGAGGGACATATCAGTCAGATGCAATGTGTAGACCCTGTTTGGATCCAACTGTAAAACAGAAGAAAAGTATGAGACAATCAGAGAAATGTAAATGTTGATTTGTTTGATGATTGGTCATTTGATAATGTTAAGGAATTATTGTGAATTTGGGGGGATACAATATTGGTATTACAGTTAGCTTTTAAAAAGTGAGTTCTTATTTTTGATGGATACGTGATGAAATATTTATAGATAAAATACGATGTCTAGGATTTGCTTCATCATAATCCAGTGGAGGAATGACAGGTGATCATAAATGGAGGATTATTATTCACTTTACTGTTCTCTTGACTTTAATGTGTGTAGAAGTTTTGCATAATAAAGAGTAACTACATACACAAATAAATACACAAATATATCAATACAATCTAACGACAATACATTAAAATTGATAACATTAGTTCCCTTAAGATAGCGGGTAGCTGGGAGCAGGAACAAGGAGGATTCTGCCCTGCCTCCTCTTTTGTATCTTTCAAATATCAAACCATTGAAATGTGTTGTCTATTAATAAATACAATAAAAATTGCTAAACCGCCTTGGCAGATGCATGGAAGAAGCCCCGCTGCAGAAGACAAGCTGCTGATTATTTTCTCCTTGAGTCTCCCTGTTCCGATCTCCGGCTGGCCTCGGGCTGGCTCATGACTGCTCATTCTGAGGCAATGCTTAATTCAGCAAAATATAAGCCAACATCAGAATGACTCAGAGAATAGTACCCCTGAGCATTAGAGCATATATCATTCTGTAGCAAATTTTTCCATGCGAGTTGCACTGGATCTATAAACTACTATTAACGTCTGGTTTAGGATGGTGGCCTATTTTCCTAAACTAACTGATAGGTTTATATCCTAGTGCTCTGAGTGAACAAGTTCGATTTCATTATATGACCACCATGTATATTACGGGAGCACTTGTATTAATGAAATGAGCACATCTTGTCTGAATGATAAACGTATTTTATTTTATATAAAATTTCATGCCATTTCAGCCCAGCTCCGTTAACGTGGCGGTGCACTTTTTACACATTAATCAGAAAGTCATCTGAACTTCTAACACTCAGAGACCAATTTCAAGGACATACATCAATCCAAAAGGGCTTCTGTGAAGCTCTCCAAAGTTCAAGATTTTAACAAATACCTTTTTTGGAAAGGAGTGAGTAAATTACTCTCCTCACCTTTTTGTGGGATCTACAATCAGCTGAATGTCTACATTTTACATCTATTGGTCTAGAAATCTACTCATAGACAAAGCTGAATAGACTGATTCACAGGGAAACTATTGTTGGTTTTTGGGTTGCGATTTTTTTACCCAAATATGGGTCATCATCAAGGATGCTGCCCTGACAGTTTTAGGGCTAAAAACCTGTCATTTTTCTGCTTCAAGGAAATAAGACATAAAAAGTAAAGTGAGTAGATGCCATACTTAGCTATCAGGGTCAGTTTGTTTATCTATCTATCTATTTATTTATTTATTTATTTATTGTGCCTGGTAGAGTATTAGCATTTAGCCTGGTAAATAAATTATTAGGCTCTTAACTCCTGAAGAAACTGCACAACTGTGTTAGTTACTGAAGCAAGTATAATGGCAGAAGCTCACATGAAAGTCAAGGGCTCTGCTACCACTGTCTTTGTAAACTCTGGCTATGCTGCTTATACATCTCTGACACTTCTTTATGTACAAAATGAGGGGGTTTGATTGGACAGCCTTTAACTGTACTTCTAGCTTTTAGATTCTATAATTTTTAATTTTTTAGAGAGAAGCACAGGAAATTCTATTAATTTAGGATCTCTTAGTTTTACCCCATCATAAATTTATTTATGAACCTCTAATTTAGTAAAGGAGAAAGAGTTTGCAACACTATTGCCCTGTCAATGTCCATCTTCCCTTCTTCCTTACTAAGAGAAGTCTGAGTTAATGTATGCCAATATTGCGTTCAGCTAAAACACTGGGTTTTCAGATGCCATTGCTGATGGGGAGATGATGAGATGGAAGCAGTGAGACTTCCAGTAAAGCTCTTTCAAAGTGGATAACTTCCCCTGCAGTTGTCTTTCATTTGTTGGCTTTTCTCTTCTTCCTGCCTGGAACTTGGATGCGATACTAGAGGTGGAGCAGCCATCATGTGAAAGTGAGGCAACAAGCACAGCTGAGCAGAAAAGTACAGGGAGCCTGAGCCCTGTATTGCTTTCCTAGGACTCCCATAACAAAGAGCCTCAAACAAGTGACTTAAAATAATAGAAAATTATTCTCTCACTGTTCTGGAGGCTATAAGTCTGAAGTCAAGGTATCAACAGGTCCATGTTCCCTTCACAGCCCCTATGGGAGGATCCTTCCTTGCCTCTCCTAGCTTCCGGTAGCCCCAGGTGTTCCTTAGCTTATGACAGCATCACTCCAATCTCTGCCTCCATAGTCATGTGGCTGTCTTCCTATATGTCTCTACCTAAATTTCTCTCTTCCTGTAAGAACACCAGTCACAATGGATTAGGGCCCATCTGAATGACCTCATCTTAACTTGGCTCTTTTTCCAAATAAGGTCACTGTTGCAGGTTAAGACTTCAGCATATTTGGGGGGACATAATTCAATCCATACCAGTCCCAATGACCTTCTAGAGATGCTTTACCAACTCTGGATCTTCTACCACTGAACTTATGACATGAGGAAAATAAAGCCCCGGTTTGTTGAAGCCTCTATTTATTCAGATCTTTTTGTATTCACAACAGAACTCAATCCCTAACTGACACAGTCACTTCTAAGTGAAGGCTCCGGCGATTAAAAAATTATCGTCATGTGGAGCCTACCTTTTCAGAGGACAGTTTATAATTTTTTTAAAGACAGAGACCATTATTGTCTTATTTGGTAGTGGGCAATGAGTGGGAACCTGTGCTCGGCTAAGATTTTTCTAGTCATAATTTAAAGATCAAAGCTGTTTTCAAAATAGAGTTTGCCAGATACTGAAAATGTCAATGACCATGTATTCAGCAGCCAAATTTAAGCCCTAACCTTGCCCTAGACTCACACCCGTCTCAGATATGTCTTCATTAGTCACCACTACATACCTCAACGAAGGAGCCTATAAAGGCAGCCGCTATGCTTAAATTACCAAAAGCACAGTTTACTTGTCCAGCACAATCAGGATCAATTTTATGAGACTATCTTTCTGCCAGGTGTGGTGCTCGGAAATATAGATGCCAGAAAACACTTCAAGCAGCCAACACTGACATTTGAATTAATTTTGAGAGTGTTGCCAGGAGTCCTCAGACCATTTTTGTAGCATCCATACCAGGAACATAACCATGATTCATTCAAATTATTTATGGGCTCCAGCAACGAGGACAAGCAATTACTTCCATCACCTCTGTTAGTCAGAGAGCCCTGAATTGTTCACTTTACTACTCAGAGGTCTCAGTAAAGGTTGACATCACTGTAAACAGATACCCCTTATCACTTCTGAAGAAAGATGAGGGCAGAGTTGATGTCAAGACTTTTCATCCTTCTGTCCTTTCTCCAAGAAATATTTATCGAGTGCCTATCTGGTGTCAGACTAATGCCAGGTATTGAAGATTAAACAAATGAGACACAATCCCTACTCTCACACTACACAGGTACAGTAGGGGTACATGTTTGATAACTATTACAAATGAGGGGGCCTGGGACTTGGACTTGTGTAGGTTACATGAGACAGTATTTGTAAATCACCAAGCACGGTTCTCATTGATGCAAGGTACAACAGCAAGAGATTATCAACCAAAATCCATTCTCTACCTTGTTCAGGGTACAAGGCTACCCTCCTAGATTGCATATTTCCCAGCCTTCTTTGCTGGTATAGCCACATGGCAATATTCACCACAGGGATGTGAGCAGAAATAATGAGTGCTGCTTCTAAGCTTGGACCCTAAGGTATTGCAGAAATTCCTCCACACTGTCCCTTTTCTTTGAGCTGAAAAGAGGCATGACTGCAACCCAGCAGATAAGGACAACGCTCTAGGGAATGGCATGGGAATAAGGCGAAGGATCCTGGGTCCCTGGGTGGCCATGTGGAGCAGAGGTGCCTGCCTTCCTGCCCTGGACTGATGTGAAGAAAAATAAACCACTGTATTGCCAGGTGTCTCTTTAACAGCAGGTTTGTCTTTGACCCAGATAATACAGCTTCTTTCTTTTTCTTGCTTTTTTCCAACACAACTATTTCATTTCTGCAATATTACCTTCCACGAGTATCAATATTTTAAATAGTTGCAACCACAGTGAACATGGTATTTTGCACTCTGTTATTTTCAGTTCCCATATCACGACCATGTTCCAGAATCAAAATTATCTTCATTTATTTTAAAACAGAAAATAAAATCACTCACAGAAGGTTAGTACAAGGCACAAAAGTTTGTGGGGTTTTTTTGAGATTCTCCTCATGTAATGACTGCTGTGTCTACAACCTTAGAGAAGGTTGAAGGTAGTAACATTGTCAAGATGGTGACATGGGTCATTCCCAACTTTATTTCCCTCACAAGAAGACCAAACTAGCAACTATCCATAGACGAGACACCACTGTGAAAATTCCAGAGCCCCGGGGTACGGCTGAAGCACCCCTGGACCACAGAGACAAGGAAGGACCACATTAGAAAGTAAAAGGTGTGGCTACACTGATTGCATCGCCCCTCCCCCCAGGTCAGCACAGTGATGCATGGAGAGGGCCCCATGGGGCCTATTGTTTCTCCAGTGGGTAAATAGAGCCCACAGTGAATATCCAGCATCCCCAGAAATTGCAAGGTGCTTCCCAGGAAGCCTACTCAGGTCTCAGCTCTCAGAGATCACTGAGGGAATCTGCAGGGTTTGAACACTTGAGGATCAAATAGAGATATAGAAGGGAGTGGAACTTACAGCAACCAGTGCTCAGATCTTGGCAAACCATGTTCCTGCTTGCAGTGGCCCCTGAACAGAGACTCCAGCCAGCAGCTTTATAAATCTGCAGGGCTGACCTGGTAGCCATGTCTGGCCTGGGAGCTCAGTTGATTTGGTTTCCCAGTCAATGTGCTGTACTGGCCTTGGACCCCATCCTACCACCCAGCCTAGGCAGGGAAGCAAATTGGCAGTCCTGCTAAACTGCTGAGCACAGCCTCCAGTACCTGGCAGTCCAGAAAGCCTGGGCAGTCACAGAGCCCAACCTACAGACCCGCTAGGGCAGGGAGTCAAGCCAGCAGACTGACCCAACTGTTGAGCATAGCCTCTGGCCCTGCATAACCAGGGGGCCTAAACAGTGACCCCGGGCAATCCACAGTACCACTGAGCCGCAGAGTCTTGCCTACAGCCCTACTGTAGGAATTTAAACATTTCACTATAAAAAATCCACTAAACTAAAAAGAAGACAGTAATGTAGTAAATGAGACAAAAATGCTATAAAGTATATATAGAAAACAAATAACAAAATGACAGAAGTAATCTACCAAGTGTGAGTCACGAAGAAAAAGAAAATTCGAGCAGACCAATAACAAGTAAGGAGGTTGAATCAGTAATCAAAAACCTCCCAACAAAGAAAGGCACAGGACCAAAGGGCTTCACAGGTGAATTCCACCAAACATTTAAAGAAGATTTAAATTCAATCCTTCTTAAACTGTTCCAAAAAATTGAAGAGGAGGGTTCACTCCCAAACTTATTGTACAAGTCCAGCATTACCCTGATGCCAAAGTCAGATAAGGACACTACAAGAAAGGAAAACTACAGGCCAATAACTCTGATGACTATAGATGCAAAAATTCTCAACAAAATACTAGCAAACTGAATTCAACAGTACATCAAAATGATCATACACCATAATCCTTAAGTTTCTTCCTTAGTACCATTCCTTCAAATAAAGTAATTTGGTAACCCCTCCCCCCCAAAAAACACATCTGTGGTCAACTAATATTTGACAAGGGAGCCAAAAATACTCAATATGTAAAAGACAGTCTCTTCAATAAATCATGCTGGGAAAATTGGATATTACACACAAAAGAATAAAGCTGGACCTCATCTTACATCATTCACAAAAGTTAACTCAAAATGGATTAAAGACTTAAATGTAAGATCTGAAACCATAAAACTTCTAGAAGAAAAGCTCCTTGGCATTGGTTTTGGCAATGAGTTTTTGGATATGACACCAAAAGTATTGGCAACAAAAGCAAAAATAAATAGGTGGAACTATATCGAACTGAAAAGCTTCTGCACAGAAAAGAAATAATCAACAAAATGAAAAGGCAATCTACTGAATGGGAGAAAACGTTTTCAAATCATATATCTGATAAGGGATTAATATCCAAAATACATAAAGAACTCACAGTTCAATAGGTTAAAAAATGGGCAGATGACCTGACCAGCTATTTTTCCAAAGAAGGCACAGATGACCAGCAGGTGCATGAAAAGATGCTCAACGTCACTAATCATCAGGGAAATGCAAATCAAAATCACAATGAGCTATCACCTCACACCTGTTAGAATGGCTATTATCCAAATGACAAGAGATAACAAGTGTTGGCAAAGGTGTGGAGAAAAGGGAACCCTTGTGCACTGCTGGGGGGAATGTAAATTGGTGCAGCCACTATGGAGAACAGTATGGAGGGTCCTCAAAATATTAAAAATAGAGCTACCATATGATCCAGCAATCCCACTTCTGGGTATTTATACAAAGAAAATGAAAACACTAACTCAAAAAGATATATGCACCCCCATGTTCATTTCAACATTATTTGCAATAGCCAAAATATGGAAACAAGTGTACATCAAGGGATGAATAGACAAAGAAAATGTGGCATATATATTTCATTGTGTATGTATACATACACACAATGGAATATTATTCATCCATAAAAAGAATGAAATCGTGCCATTTGCTACAACATGGATGGACCTTGAGGGTATTATGCTAAGTAAAATAAGTGAGACAAAGACAAATACCGTACTATCTCACTTCCATGTGGAATCTAAAGAAAAACAAAAAACAAAACAATAAACCAAGCTCATAAATAGAACAGATTGGTGGTTGCCAGAGGTAGGGGGTACGGTGTGGGTGAAATGGTGAAGGTGGTCAAAAGGTACAAACATCCAGTTATAAGATAAGTCATGGGGATGTAATGTTTAACATGGTGACTATAGTTAATCATACTGTCTTGCATATTTGAACAAAACAAAGAGAGTAATTCTTTAAAGTTCTCATCACAAGAAAAAGAAATTTGTAACTATGTAGGTAACAGACGCTAACTAGACTTGTGATCATTTTTCAATAAATACAAATATCAAATCCTTATGTTGTACACCTGAAATTAATACACTGTTATATGTCAATTATACCTCAATTAAAAAGGAATAAATAATAAATAAATAAATTTCCATTTATAAGATAAATAAGTTCTGGGAAGGCAATGTATTATACTTTATGTACAGTTGATAATACTGTATTGTATATTTGAAAGTTGCTAAGAGAGTAGATCATAAAAATTCTGAACACATACACAAATTGTAACTATGTGAGGGGATGGATGTGTTAATTAACCTTATTGTGGTACATTTTGCAATATGTACACATATCAAATCATCACATGTGTATACCTTAAATTTACATGATGTTATATGTCAACTATATCTTAATAAACTGGAAAAAAATCATAAAGAAAAGGCTGGAGTTACAGCTTGCCAAGCAGAAAATTTTTAAAGTATCAATCTCTCAATAATTGACCCTTCTGGTTGGACTGCTAGAAAACCTGACTCCCCTTTCACCCAACAATTACTCTTTTCCTAAAACAGCCTACCTTCCTAAGGGGAAGTTGAGATCATCCTAAAAGCATCAAGAATTTTCCTGAAGAGCAAATACCTCACTGTTATTTTTCCCTTCACAGAAGAACAATGTGTACCTTTGATTTTCTGACACCTGAAAAATTTGTGATTTTGCTTCCTTGAGAAGCTTACCAGGAGATTCATTCAATTTAATATTATTTCAAAATTGTAAAAGTTGTCAAAATATTATAGATAATATGGAAACTTAAGGGTGCAGGCAGGATTAGACCTGAACTTAGATGGCTCTTGCAAAAAAAGGAAATCAACTCAGCAAAAGGAAATCAACTCAGCAAACCAGTTTCAAATCAAGTTAGAAGCATTTTTTAAGTACCTACAGTATGCAGAGCACTGTCTCAGGTACTGTCCCTCCCCCATGAGCAGGTCATATTTACTGCCTTTGCAATCTCATGGGGACAACAGACATAATTAAGTAATAAAAAAATCATGGTATAATAAAATGAACTCTATAATGCTTGTATAAGCAAAGTGCGTCTGGGCCATCTTGGGAGGAGGAATTAATTTAATAACTGTTGAGGAAGAGAGCAGAGGGGAAAGAGAGGAGGGAAGAACCTAATAGCAGAGACTAAAATCATTGTTTATCTCCCCCCCCCCCACCACCATTCCCATTTCTCAACCCCTGAGAATCACCTTCCTCTGGGCTATTTCAGAAAAAGGATGTTGGCCTCACATTTGCTCCTGAGTCACCCTCTGCAGCTGCTTCTGAGTCACTTGCTCCACACCATTGCCCTCAGTTCTGCTCTGATTCTCCATCCTGGTCCCCACCTGGATGATCTGGGATTCCTTTTCTCATGATATGATGATGGTCTGCATGGAAGGATATAAGATCCCACTTCCTATTGTGGCTCTTCTTTTTAATTTCCCACAACACTAGTACAGAACTTGTGTGTATATCATAGACTTAATTAAATGGTTGGTGAAAATTAGGGAGATTTTTAATGCAGAAGGAGAAAAAAATGGGATGACAAATATGACAATTCTCACAGCCCAAGGGGAAGAATTGTAAGTCCTTTACAGGTGTCCTCTTGTGAAAATATCCTAGTTCCTAGCTTTGCTCCATTGCTTGAAGCTCAGCCTGCTCTTGCCCCTTCTAAGAGTGGCTTAGTTCTTCAGTCCGCCAAATGCAAATCCTAACTGCTACTGTATAACCCCATCCTTTGTCCTTGACCCCCACTTGGATAACTAAAGGACACAATAGCCATAACAATGCATTGTTTTAACTGGGAGACTCTGAGGACAGCCAAGGTGAGCTTTGCACTGCAAGTCCAATCTCTCCTTTGAAGTCTCCATGCCAGTCCCATGTGAACCTAGGCATCCTCATCATTCTTGCAGTTTTCCCAGTAGGTCTGGGAAAACTGTGGGTCTAAACATGTCCCACATACCTTTTCTAGTAGAAATAATACTCTTCAAAGATAGTACACTCTCTAAATTTATGTTAAAGAAGATAACCTTTTTCTAAATGTGAAGCTCTCTGCCTATATGTATTCCCCTGCTCACAATGGAAATAGCACTTTACAAAGTTGTTCCAAGAAGTTTTGGTTTCTTTTTCCTACTTCCGGGCAACTTCCATAGGCCTACATGTGCTTCAGAAATAAAGCCTACCATAGTACTTTGCCAAGCAACAGAACCATCGACCCTGATGGCCAACATGAGTTACATAAAAATGAAGAAGAAGCTTTCAAAGTTCTTTCTTTAGGCCCGGTTGACTTCGTGGGTATCCCTTTTCCTCTCAATGACCTCCATTAGGGTAAGGGAGACAGTAGAAAGGTGGCAAATGACACAAATTTGTACAGCTGCCAGGTACGCAATGACCCCATACTCTTCATTAGGGTAACAGAATCAACCTCCTTAATCTTAGCAATGTACATGCAACCAGCCTGAACCAATCATGGTTCTTATTCTCAGCCATAAGAATTCGTCCCAGGATTGGAAACATGATTTAAGCCCAGCCAATCAGACTGCTGCCCCAGGATTTTCTAACCTAGTGTTGGATGAGAGAAGCCCCTTTCCTCTAGGAATGATGAAAGCCCAGGACTGACTAAAACTCTGTTTCCCACCACAAAGAAAGAACCTACTTTCTATAGGAAAACAGAATGAAATCAATATGCATAGAGAAGCAGGAATGAGATTAAGAAGAGTATTTTATTTATTGTTTGAGTGCTTGGTTCCAGTCACTGAGGTCTTCAGAATTGCTGCAGATCCTAAGAATCATTCCTCAACTCTGAGTTATTTCAGTATTCTTTTAATTTAATTCACATTTTACTTAAATTAGATTGAATTGAGTTTCTCTTCTTGCAAACAAAATGTTCCTGAGATTATACCCTGTCCAAACCAAATCAACTTCCCTAAGGGTAGGAGTTAAGATAGGAAAAGTTACTCTTCCAGTAAACATAAGCAAATCCTACATATGCAATCAGAAAGTCCTTCTCTGGCTCATGGCATTTGTCTACCTAAAGCCAACTGTGGCCCCTTGGAAAAGGATTTCTGACCATGTTAGCATGATATCACAGATCCTGTATACCCTAATCAACCAGTTGTTAAACAGAGCTCTGTGGGAGGCCCTGGTCAGTCCTGCTGGGCCCAGCCCCTCCTAAGTATTGAACCAATTTCACTTGTGCTTGTCTTCACACGTAACTGCAAAATATCTATGCACGTGTTGTCTAGTAATTATTGGGTAACCTATCATCAATGTAGCAAAATGATGATGTAGCATACTGAGAACTGTACTTGGAATTCGTTTTATCCAAGTGATAAAGCTTGCTAATGGCCTTTTCTCTTCTTTCAAATTTATAATAAGTAGGATAGAGTTTTAGAGTAGCATACTTGATGAGAAGTTTTGTAGGCCTCTAATTGGGGCTTCCTATTACCTAAGAGGACAACCATGGTCATGAAGAATGCCACTGCCACTAACCCAGACCAATCTCCTGTGAAGAACTGGGGAGACTCAAGGTACTGCATTCAACAAATATCCCCCAGACTGATACTTCCTGATGCTTTGCTGCAAGTGTTTTCTTTGGGAATATTACAATAGCATATAACTTCTGCAAGATTTATGTGTCAATTCACAAACTCTCTGTCCCTATGAAGAACTACTTTAGGGCCATAGAAATCAAGAAATACTGGGAGATGTAGAATCTGGTGAAGTTTTTACCAATAGCTAAACCAGAGAGAGCTGAGTAACTTCTAGACATTCAGCCCAAGGCCCAAGTTGTTATTGAAAAATTAGAAACTTCAGTGTCTAAATTTTATATCTTAACCATAATCATAGGCTTCAAAAGCAATATGAGTTATTAACATGTAACCCTTTGCCTCTTAAAATGGTTCAAACTCCCATTTCATATTTCTCCAAAGTCCAGTGTCCCCCTCCCCAGATTTCTGAAAATTCCCGGGGGACTTTCATTCTCCTCGTTGTTTCTGGTTCTGAATGCTGTTTCCGCTCATTAGTGTAATTGACAGATTATCTTGCCACGTGGCACACACTGTCCCTATTCTGCACGGCACTGACCCAAACACGGAGCTCAGCCCATTATTCCCACGGGACACATGATCACATGCACTGGGTTCACACAAAGCATTTATGTATATAGCAGAATTCACTAAAGATTTGGGATGGTGAAGGTAGGATGTACATCACAGAAATAAAAAGATCATAACGTGGAACGCTGCATCAACTACATCTGAAAAGATTTTAAGATATATCACTGTATTGCTCCACCCGTTGCTCTCCCACACTCCCTATCTGTTCAGTTTTCCCCACCTTCAGGTGTTTATTGTAGAGCAGCATAGCTATGACTGTTCTTTCTTTGTCTCCAGCTACCCAGGCCTTCAGGATGCACCTGACACCCAAGTAACTTATGGACTATTTCCCTAAAACGGATTCTCGTCCCAGCTGTCAAGATTTTTTCCCCATAGTATACATAGAATGAATTAAATTGTGAAACTGGACAATTCTAAAAGCACTCTAGCTTTTTCGTGCACTAAATTTCATGGGTTTTTACACTGGAAAAATAAAAGCTCTCAACTTACTTCCCATCTCTCATGTCTGAAGAGCATTGTGTTACCCTGTTCCTTTGCTGCAGGTAAGTCCTACCAGGCAATGATACTATACTCTTGGAAATTGGTCTGTAAAAACATTTAGATTTTTAATAATGCATAATAAATTAATTTAATCCCAAATTAAATTTCAAAAGACACATTCACAAGAATGGAAAGGAAGTTAGATTCCTTCCTGCAGCAGAACATGAGGGACTGAAGAATTTAAATGACATCAGGAAACAGCTGGTCTCCGGACAGACGTGTTTATCCCCTAAACTGATTAATAACCACATCATTTGGAACTTCAAGATGGCTGTTTTCCCAATTCCGCAAGATCATTCCAGTCAAAGAATTTGTTTCTTTTCTATAGGCAGTGGTACAGGGAGGAGGCATCGCCCCTCCCCTGGAGAGAGTGGGTAATGAATATATGGAATGATCCATGGATTTGAATTCTTCCTTTGGGTCCAGAAATATGATCCTGGGCATAAAAGGCTAGAGTTTTAATACTATGGCCTAAGCCCCCAGCTACCTAAAGCAATTCAAGAATAGGAGAATAATGGGTAGTTGGCCATCTTTCCTCCTCAGAATTGCAGAGGCGATCTCAATCAATTCTCCAGGTCTTGCAAGCTCACCTGTGTCTGTTCTCCAACAACTCCCACCCCAAATCTGCTTGGACTGACTCACAGGCTCAATGTAAACCTTTTCCCCTGTATCTCACTGTGCTCCAGCCCCAACTATTAATACTTCTGTGCGGTTCCCCCAAACACACGAGGCTCTGGTCTTGGAGCCCTGGTACTGCTGCTTCTCTGCCCGGAGAGTTTGTCCTCCATACACCCGCATGACAGCCTGACTCACTTCATCCACTCAGAAAGGCTTTCTCTGACACCACCTAATCTAAAATAGCTTGCTTGGGACCTCTCTGGTGGTGCAGTGGTTAAGACTCCACACTCCCAATGCAGGAAGCTGGGGTTCCATCCCTGGTAGGGGAACTGGATCCCACATCCATGCCTCAACTGAGGAGCCCAAAAGCCACAACTAAGGAGCTCGCCTGCCGCAACTAAGACCCAGGGCAACCAAATAAATAAATAAATATTTTTTAAAATATAAAATAAAGTAAAATAAAATAGCTTCCTTGTCATCCTTTATCCCTCTTCCCTGCTTTATCTTTCTTTACAGAACTTATTGCTACCTTTTATTATAACTTACTATCTCCCCCACTAGAAAGTCCCTGAGGTCCAGGATTTTGTTCAGTTCACCACTGTACCTCCTGGACCTAGAACAGTAGCTCTCACACAGTATACTGAATTATTGAAAACATGAATGGATAAGTGATAGACCTGGAATAAACTGTGTAGCTTGCTGGTTTAGAGCATGGCCTTTTGAGATAGCAAATCCAGGTTCAAATTCTGGCTCCTTTATTTACAAACTATCTGGACTTCACCAAATCACTTGGACCTATCTCACAAGATTACTGTGCAGATTAAATGAGGAAATAGGTATAAGTCCTTTAACAGGATAAGCATCGTTATTTTCCTGTTGTTCCAGCCCTGTTGTTTTGTAGATGAGGAACCAGAGGTAGACTGAAGCAGAGGGACTGGGGTAGCATCCCTGGTCTTGGGGATATCCTGTACAGAGAAGGAAACAAATCTCTTATTCCCTCATTAAGGCTTTCTCAACGGGAATCAAAACCGTTAAAAACATATTCACTTTGACTCAGCAATTTTATTTCTGCAAATTTATTCTAAGGAAATGACTACCCCTGTGTGCACAGATTTAGCTATCCCAGTCTTCTTTATAATAACAAGGAATTAGAAGTATACTAAGGGTCCAATAGGGAATTGATTTGATAAATTATGGTACAGCCATATGATGTAATACTACATGGCCATTTAGAATGAAATTGTAGAAAAACAGTTAATAACATGAGAAAATGCTTACATATACTCAAGTGAAAATGACTAACATTCACAAAGAGCGCTGGGTGGTTGGAATCAGAATGAACTGTTATTTTCTTTGTGCTCCTCTGAATTTCTCATATGTTGTTCAGTAAATAGGCATTATTTTCATAATCAGTCTTTTAAATACAAATAAAAATAGCTTGTTAGCTTCTTCACAATAAAGTGTTACTACATCTTATGGGGTGAACAATGAGAGATGCCTAAACTTGTGGGAGTTTCCCAAGTCCTGATGGAATGAAATTGTTATCTCTTTTACCAAATGTCACGATTTTGTGAGCAACCTCCCCTAAGGGCTTTGGTACACAGCAGATTCCAGAGTATTCCAGCATCATGACCGTTAGGACCAGCTGTGCATGTTCTGAACATCCACATTACTCTGTATTAGCACATTTAACTGATGACCTTAGCTATGATGCACTTTTAAAAACCAAAATTGACTTACGGCATTACTCATTAGATTTAAATACTAGGGTGATTCATCATTTTACAGTAAATCTATTAGATAAATTACACTGCAAAATTCACCATCGTCAGTGTGGCAGGTCTGCCTGGAAATTAAGAATGGGAAGGGAAATTGAAGGAGAGAGATTCCTATCCGTGATATGAAATTTAAACTTAGATAGCTATGGCAAGCATCCGAGCCTCAGCCAAAGGGGACAAGGCATCTGTCACATGTCTAAGATATTCCACTCTAATAATAGCCTAGGATCTCTTTTGGAACAGGTTAACGCCTTGCTTCATAAGGAAAAATCTTGCACGTTAAAATACTTAAGGAGGGTTTCCTTACCCCTTAACATTTTTTTTTCACAGTGTAATTGGGCTGCATATGTGATATATGCAACAATGGTTGGTTTTCTGTTGGTTAAATATAGTCCCAAACCAACAGCATGTTCGGCTGGGGGCTCTTGCGCACCAGATGTTATTCCACTAATAGTGAGTGAGCTCATCCTTGGTGTGGAAGGCTATTCATTTGGGAGAGAATAATGAAAGTGAGAAAATCATTACGTCACCTTTTCCTGTACATTATTCTCCCCTGCAGCTAACAAGGAAAACATGCTGCTGTGTTGGTTGTAAGCTAACTCATGTTCTTGCTTTCTTAGATCTCCATAAAGTGAATCATGGGGTAATTCTAGTCCAAATTAATATGTATCTGATAATTGACATTTGGAGAGTCAGACTTTGGGATGGTCTTTGTCTTAGATTCGAGCATCATGACTTTTGCGGGGGGTGTGTGATTATGGGATCCTGACTCCCAGAGGGGCTATCCTCTCCTCACGCCTTTGCAGGGGTACTTATCTCACGTTCCTCAGTTGGCCATTTGGGAGGCAGAGACTGTTGTTTCTAAAATCATGAAGACTTTTGAATAATGGAGTAAACTTTTAAAATAATGGTCATGAGATCATGCCTTCTTTTTGTTTGAATGACTCATTTGGCACTACCTATCTAACCACAAGTCCAAATTCAGAGTAAAATTAATTTATAGATAAACAGCAAAAAGGGGCTATATGTATAATATATGTATAGACACACATATACATATATAACACACATACACATATTCATAAATATATGTTTTATAAAAAACAAAAGCAATCTTTATGCGAGAAACTATTTTTTTAGAAAGCACACATTTATCAATTGAGAACCTTAACCCATTACTAAATTTTATTGCAGCCTTCCTTTAAATACAGTAACAACTCAGCAGCAAGCAAGTTTACTGAATTTGATGAAGAGGCTTTCACTTCTGCCAAGGGCCTAAACTGACCTTGTTTTTCTAGTGTCTTATTTATCTTTACAGAACATGATTGCAAAAGAAAGTGAAACATCTAATAGTAAACCACTTGATAAAGCTTTTTTTTTCTTTTTTTAAATTTCTTTTTTAAAATTATTTTTTATTGAGATATAATTGACATACAACATTATATCGGTTTTGGGTGTATATTTGTATATATTGCAAATCATTTTGTGAAATATATAAATATCAAATCATTATCTTGTGATATGTATTGCAAAACGATCACTGCAGTAAGTCTAATTAACATCTGTCACCACACATAGTTGCAGATTTTTTTTTCTTGTGATGAGAACTTTTAAGATCTGCTCTCTTAGCAACTTTCGGATGTGCAATACAGTATTATTAACTGTAGTCAGCATGCTGTACGAGACATCCCCATGACTTGTTTATTTTATAACTGGAAGTTTGTACCTTTTGACTCCTTTCACCCATTTCACTCATCACATGCGCCCCCCAACCTCTGGCAACCACCAATCTGTTGTCTGTATCTATGAACCTGATGCTTTGTTGTTGTTGTTTTTAGATTCCATGTATAAGTGAGATCATACGGTATTTTATTTGTCTTTTTCTGTCTGACCTATGTCACTCAGCATTATGTCCACGAGGTTTATCTATACTAGCACAAATGGCAAGATTTCATTCTCTTTATGGCTGAATCATGTTCCATTGTGTGTGTGTGTTATGTGTGTGTGTATCACATCTTCTTTATCCATTCACCTGTCAGTGGACACTTAGGTTGTTTCCATATTTGGCTATTGTAAATAACGCTACTATGAACATGGGGGTGCAGATATCTTTTTGAGTTAGTGTTTTCATTTTCTTTGGATAAATACCCAGAAGTGGGATTGCTGGATCATGTGGTAGTTCTATTTTTAATATTTTAAGGAACCTCCATACTGTTTCCCATAATGGCTGCACCAATTTACATTCCCCCCAGCAGTGCACAAAATTCCCTTTTCTCCACAGTCAGCATTTGTTGTCTCTTCATTTGGATAATAGCCATTCTAACAGGTGTGAGGTGATAATCGCATTGTGGTTTTGATTTGCATTTCTCTAATGATTAGTGATGTTGAGCATCTTTTCATGTTCCTGCCGGCCATCTGTATGTCTTCTTTGGAAAAATGTCTATCCAGATCCTCTGCCTCTGATTTTTTAAATCAGATTGTTTGTTTGTTTTGCTATTGGGTTGCATGAGTTCTTTATATATTTTGGATATTATCATATATATGTTTGCAAATATTTCCTCTCATTCAGTAGGTTGCCGATGAAGCTGTCTTTAGTTGGGCACCCAGCAATGTCTACTCACTTTCCCTCATGCTCTCTTGAGCTGCCTAATCTTCTTTTTGGCACCTACGAGTCACCTTAGGAAGGAAGTTTGCTGCCTGGGGAAATACTTGGCCAATTATAAAGCCTCTTATATTTTTAATTTCGATTGCATTCTCTCCTATATTGATCTCCACCCCATATCTGCCGTACCCCATGGCACATTTGTGCAGGGAGAGCTGAACTGAAAATCTGGATTTCTGGGCAGTCCCAACTCCATCAGTTTCTTCCTCCTGACTTCTTTCCAGGTTTCAAAGTCTTCATTTGTAAAATTGGAATAGTAATATCATTAGTGGCAAAAAATCCTGGAATGCATGGCACATACATGTTGAATAAATTTGAATAGGTTGGGACATGCCACTGGATCCCACCAAGTGTATGACTTTGGTGGGCCCTAGGCACTTTTGCCTTCATGGTCCCTTCCTTTACAAAAAGATATTTAAAAGATTTATTGTATGACTGCATTGATATAATGATAAATATATTATCATTATAAATTGAAACATTTTCCTTGACCTAAGAGTTTATTTTTCTTCTGATGTTTAAGGAATGAAAACATCTTCACGAGCCCCTATAAGTACTGTGGGCCCTCAGCATTGATAAGTCGGCCCTCTTGCATCACAAAATCTCCACTGATATATCAAACTGCTCTCTCTTCTCCACCCTGGGCAGCTTTTGTTGTTGTTCTTTCTTCTCTCTTCTCTTCCTTTCTTGCTGATGTTTTCAATGGATATAGGTTGTCTCTTTCCCTTTTCTCCAAGCTCTCTTAGGTTTACCAACTCTGGTGAGTCAAGGCACACTAGCAAACAGACACAGAGTTCAAAGAATTGAATAGATAAGCAACAATGATGTATTGTACAGCACAGGGAATTATAGCCATTATTGTAATAACTTTTAATGGAGTATAATCTGTAAAAATACTGAATCACTATGCTATACACATGAAATTAATGTAATATTGTAAATCAACTGTATGTCAATTAAAAAAATTTTTTTTAATTAAAAAAACTGTTCTAGGAGAGTAGAGGATGACTCAGGTTCAGTCCAGGCTACTATGCTCTACCGTCTCTGGAGATGCTTCTAAGTGGATTAGAACTACTTCTAAGTGCAGAGGTAGATATGCAGAGAGGTTTCTGGAGTTGTGCATACCAAATTTTAAGAACGGTTTTTATTAGACTTGTGGGCTTTGGGTGAGTTTTCTCTTTCCTCTTGGTAATTTCTATGTTTCTTGCATATTTTAAATGAACATGATTTTTAATAGAAAGGATAAAAATATTAAAACAATTTTAATAAGCGTCAACTACTATATTTTTCAGAATAGGTGCTGACCCAGATTCCATTTATCCATTCCAGAACAGCTCCTTGGTCTTGAAAGCACACCCCACTAAATCCACACCCTTAGTCTCTTTCCAGGCTAACTCTGGGCTTGGCCATATGACTTACTTTGACCAGCAGAATAATAGCAACTACGGTGCAAGCAGAGGCTTAAATAACTGTTTTCTTGAAATGATGTTTTGGGTTGGAGATTAAGGCACACCTTCCAGAAGACTTTCAGGTTTCTCTCACTCAACGCAATCACCAAAGAGAGAGAGACAGAGAGAGAGAGAGAGAGATGCTGTTTGCATTTTTCTTTAACACATTTTTCATTTGCTATCACCTGAAAGTGTAAAAGAACTTCTCCAAGTGCCTCAGTAATTAAAAACAAGGAGTTAATATGCTAAGACACAATAAGTTGAATATTTTTCTCAGTGGGTGGCCTTACAAATACACACACACACACAGAGCAACTCTCATCTAGCCAACCATATGGTCCTCATTTTCTGTATCTATTTCTATTTATGTTAACTCAAGAATCCTGCCACTGTAAGGCAGCTGACTAACCTTTTGCCCCTTTTTTCTCTCTTGCATTAAACAGAGGGCTTAGCCCGAAACATTTCCTGGGTGCTGTTTCATTCATGGGAAAAAGAGTTCAAGGCTAAACTGCTTAATAAAAAATTACATTCACATGATTATTTCCTTTTCAGGTGTTTCTCTGTATCTGCATTGTCTAAATCCTTTTCCTTTTGTATTCCATTTATTTAAAGCCATTGTCTTACCATCTCTTTTTCCACCAAGAGAGAAAGCAAAGGATCCTAAACAATTTTAGCACGTGAAGAATCAGATTCAATAAACAATGCAGCAGTTACTAAGCGCCTACCACGGGCCTCACATCCCACTGGACATCGCAGGAAGCTATGAGTGGTTCCTGAAGAAACCGAGAAGTCTGCTGCCTGGGTGTCCACAAGCTCTCCTGTCTCGAGGCAGGTGGGGACTACGGGGAACTGGAGGGCACAAGCTCGGGAGGAAAGGGCAGTTGCTACTCAGCCCCAGCCAACTGTTGCCATGTGGGGATGAAGGCCCAGTCTCGCCAGGTCAGCTAGTTTTTCCCGAAAAGCTAGAAATCAAGAATTTTTTTTTGCCTGAAATCTCTCCATTTAAAAAGTTGTCAACTAATTCAAAATTTCTGAAAACATTGTGTGGGCCAACAAATGTGCAGGCCAAGTCAAATAAGTCTGCAGGCCTCATTTGGCCTGCGGCCGGCCAGTTTGTACCTTATGCTTTACATTAGAAACTCCCCTGAATTTAAAAATGCTTACCACTCAAAATGACTTGGTGACATTTATCATGATCTATGTACATTTTTTTGGAGAAAACTCTTGAATAAGGCTGTTTGAATGCAAATTCTAAACAACAAAACCTGCCACTGCAGTCCTTTAGTGCTACAGGGCAAAGTAGCTTTTTGACAGCGTTTTTCTCTTCTAAATAATTGCTTTCATATTATGTAGATTCTGCACAATTTAGTGTATGGATCAAGTCTTAACATCATAGTTTCTAAAATCAAGTTTATATCAGCATTCCCCCTGCCACACACATACAAAATACTATCCCATAACAAAAATGACCCCTCTTGAGGATTATTTTGGGTTCCTGCAGGATTATTATTGCTGGAAATAACAAGTGGTTGTCAAGGAGGTGGAGAAATTGGAATCCTTGTGCACTGTTGGTGGGAACGTAAAATGATGCAGCCGCTATGGAAACAGTAGGATGGTTCCTCAAAAAATTAAAAATAGGAACTATCATATGATCCAGCAATTCTACTTCTGAATATACATATCCAGAAGAATTGAAAGCAGGGTCTCAAACCAACAGTTGTACATCCGTGTTCGTAGCAGTGTAATTCACCATAGCCAAAAGATGGAAGCAGCCGAAGTTTGACAAATGAATGGATAAACAAAATGTGGTATATACACCCAATGGAATATTACTCAGCATTAAAAAGGAAGGAAACTCTGGCACATGCTACAACATGGATGAACTTTGAGGACATAATGCTAAGTGAAATAACCCAGTCACAAAAAGATAAATACTGTATGATTCCACCTATATAACGTACCTAGAGTAGTCACATTCACAGTAACAGAAAGTAGAATGGTGGTTGCCAGGAGCTGAGAAAAGGCGGAAAGAGGTAGTTGTTGTTTAATGGGCGTATTAATTAGTGTTCTCCAGAGAAACAGAACCAATGTGATGTTTATATAGAGAGAAATCTATTTGAAGGAATTGGCTCATGAAATTATGGAGGCTGGCAAGTCCAAAACCTGCAGGGTAGGCCATCAGACTGGAGACCCAGGTAAAAGCCAATGTTGCAGTTTACATCTGAAGGCTGTCTGCTGATAGCATTCCCTCTTTCTTGGGGGAGGTCAATCTTTTGTTCCATTCAGGCCTTCAGCTGATTGGTTGAGGTCCACCCACATTATGGAGAGCAATCTGCTTAGTCAAAGTCTACCAATTTAAATGTAAATTTCATCCAAAAACACCCTCAAAGAAACATCCAGAATAATGTTTGACCAAATAGCCAGGCACTGTGCCTGGTCAAGTTGACATATAAAATTAACCATCACAATGTGCCTGGTCAAACTGACACATAAAGTTAACCGTCACGGGCTTCCCTGGTGGCGCAGTGGTTGAGAGTCCGCCTGCCAATGCAGGGGACATGGGGTTGTGCCCCGGTCTGGGAAGATCCCACATGCCATGGAGCGGCTGGGCCCGTGAGCCATGGCCGCTGAGCCTGCGCATCTGGAGCCTGTGCTCCGCAACGGGAGAGGCCACAACAGTGAGAGGCCTGCGTACCGCAAAAAAAAAAAAAAAAAATTAACCATCACAATGTGTATAGAGTTCCAGTTTTGTAGGATGAAAGGTTCTGGAGATTGATTGAGTGTCAATGTGAATATACTTAACACTACTGAACTCTACACTTTAAGATGGTTAAGATGGTAAGTTTTAAGTTAAGTGTATTTTACCACAATTGGGGAAAAAAAAGCCTGTTAGATCTTCCCCTCGGGCCAGCAGCACCAATGGGATGGGCAAGTGTCAAGATCATATTGCCAGGAAGCTCTGCAGCCACCATCAGGACCAGAAGTGGCATGATAAACAGTACAAGAAAGCCCATTTGGGGACAGCCCTGAAGGTCAGCCCCTTTGGAGGCACTTCACATGCAAAGGGAATTTAGCTAGAAAATGTCGGAGTTGAAGCCAAACAGGTAAATTCTGCCATCGGGAAGTGTTTCAGGGGCCAGCTGATCAAGAAGAGCAAGAAGCTCACAGCTTTCTTACCCGATGATGGCTGCTTGAACTTTACTGCAGAAAACGATGAAGTTCTGGTTGCTGGATTTGGTTGCAAAAGGCCATGCTGTTGGTGACATTCCTGGAGTCCACTTTAAATTTGTCAAAGTAGCCAATGTCTCTCTCTTGGCCTTATGCAAAGGCAAGAAGAAAAAACCAAGATGATAAGTTTTGATGATGCAAACATGGTAGTAATAAAATTTCATATACAAAAAAAGTCTATTAGAGAAATTTCCTTTCACTAAATACCAAAAAAACATTTTCATAAGGGACAATAGGGTACAAATTGGACTATATTTTAACATTAGACTCCTGTTAAAAAAAAGTTATTCGTGGGACTTCCCTGGTGGTCCAGTGGTTAAGAATCCACTTTCCAATGCAGGGGACGCAGGTTCGATCCCTGGTCGGGGAGCTAAGGTCCCACATGCCACGGGGCAACTAAGCCCATGCACTCTAGACCCCGTGCACCACAACTAGAGAGAAGCCCATGTGCCGCAACTAAAACCCAACTCAACCAAATAAATAAATATTTAAAGAAAAGAGTTCTTCGTATAGCAAACTTCTATAAAAAGTTGACCAAGTATTATATCTCGAAAATTATATCTCAAAATTATTATATCACGAAAATTATTATATCTCGAAAAAGCTATTTCTGTGGGAAGTTAAGATTACGTATTCTAGTTATATTGCTTCCTGGGGATATAAGTTTCCTGAGAGATCAAGCATAGAGAGTCAGAGAAATAGAAGCAAATACATTCCTTTGATTGTTAGTCTCAAATAACAAACTTTTCAGCTGAAGTGCTGGTAAAAGCTGAACAGCAGTCAATTCACGGCTGACCATATGATAAATGGCTATAAGTTTAGTATTCTGGTGAATATTGCTACGTACATAGGGAGGTAGAATTTTTTATTGGAGTCTAGTTGATTTACAATGTTGTGTTAGTTTCAGGTGTACAGCAAAGTGAGACAGTTATACATATATGTATCTACTCTTTTTCAGATTCTTCTCCCTTATAGGTTATTACAAAATATTGAATATAGTTCCCTGTGCTATACAGTAGGTCCTTGCTGGTTATCTATTTTACACATAGTAGTGTGTATATGTTAATCCCAAACTCCTAATTTATCCCTCTCCCACACCCAGGAGGTAGATTTTGATCCATAGGATCACCAAATCCATGCTTCCAATGCATTTCAAGTAGATTTTCTGACATTTTATGCTCATACTTGGAGATTCTTCACAAGGTAAGTGGGGTATCATTAAATGACTATTCTGACAATCTTACCTTAGTGATTCAGATTATTTGTTCAAGTTTCTAAATACCAGAGAAAGTCTTTCAAGTACAAGTTTCTAAAACTCAAACTTAACTGATGTGACAGGAAGCATCCCTTCTTGGTCCCACTATAATTTAACCATTAGTTTATCCTATTAGCAGTATTATATGGGTAATAATAGCTTTGATCCTAATGCTGAAGGTCAAGGTATGATCATGGTAGTGAAATAATCACCAATTATAACTAAAAAGGCAACATCAATTCTAGTAACTCTAATTTCCATAAGGAAACATCAGTTGGTTTTTGTAAGTTTTTTGGTATTTTAAAAAAATTTTTCATGAACAGTTTCTCTAATGGCTTTTTTCCCACATAAAACTAGAGAGTTAAATAAAGGAGAAAATAATTGCTGAGGCAAAAGGTGAGCTTTCCTTCTCCACAAGAAGGGAACCCCTTGATAAATCTTCCAGTTTCCAGTAAAAGCTCTGACTTTCTGAGAAGCTCATTTAGGCCTAAGTTAGCAAGTCCAATGAGGTGATGACAGAGGTGCCAGCTGAAACGCTGAGCTCAGCCCATTGCAATTTCAGATTTTTGAGTCTTCCTGTTTTGAAAAGGAATTTATTATTTTCTTTCATTTTTACTTCATTTAAAAAAATTCTCAACTATGAACACAAACTTGGCAAACCATAAATACAAGGGAAATCTCTCAAGACCATCTAGCACATTTCTCTGCTTCTAAGTAAAATCAAACTTCAACCTTAGGTCTACCTTTTAAAATGTATCTCTAGGGAAGGCTTTTCCCTGAACCCTCTAGACTAGGTTAGGTCTCTCCGGTGTACACCTCCACACCATATTGTATTTCTCGTTCAAAGGACTTATCACAAACGGACCCAAATACTTACTTGGACTCTCAGTTTAAGACGGCTGACTAAACTCACACATTTACCCCTCTTCCCTCCCCAAGTCCTAGTGAAATGATGAAAGAAATACAGCCATACAAATAAGTCCATAACAGGAAAGACACCAACAGACCAGAAGAGTATGGAATTTCTAGAAGATTTAATCCAGGTAGGAGAAAACTTAGGGAGCCAAGGAACCAGAAATCCCATATAGGTGAAAGAAGAGATTTTCAGGGAAATTTTTCCATGAGAGGATGGGAATAAGTCCTGATCAGAAGTAGCTGGGGTTGGTAGGAAACTGAGTCTGAGAGGTTGGCATGTAGTGAAGGATCTGGGGAACACCTGTATCCTCAGCTTGCAAGTCCCAGAGCCACTGACTTGGCCTCAGCCCCTGGGAAAGCCACAAAACATTTGCAAATAGCCAAATAAAGTGAGAGTTTTGATGAGTAAGACTCCCACTGTGAGCACTGGGATTACAGAAGACAGTCAACAGCCCTAATATCTGACGAGTAGCTTGAAGGACAAGGAACCCCACATGCAGAAGGCAGTTCCCCTGGCCCACCCCTCCCCCTAGTCACCATAGCTGGTCCCTATAATAGGAATAGAAATCCGCCTTCACTGCCAGGAGAGCAAATATCTTCAAATACACACCAGCCAGTCTAGATCTGTTTTACAAACATTATAAACAGACAATGAAAACCTGCCAAACATTGGAAGAAAACCAAATTGTTCTATTTTGTTATATTATTTCATTTCTCTGGATTAACCTCTGAGAAAATAGTTAATACAGAAAATAGAAGACGATTTTTTTTGTGTGTGTGTGGTAAGCGGGCCTCTCACTGTCGTGGCCTCTCCCATTGCGGAGCACAGGCTCCGGACGCGCAGGCTCAGCTGCCATGGCTCACGGGCCCAGCCGCTCCGCGGCATGTGGGATCTTCCCGGACCGGGACACGAGCCCATGTCCCCTGCATCTGCAGGCAGACTCTTAACCACTGCGCCACCAGGGAAGCCCACGATTTTTTTTTTTTGAAAGACAATTTTAAAAGCAAATCATCATTATCTTAAGAGAAATTAAGAGAATATTGTAACCATTGAAACAGAATAGGCGGCTGTGAAAAAGCTGTCTATTGGCTGTTCTTGGAAATTAAAAATGTGATTACCTAAATTTAAAACATTTCAAGCTTTTTTAATATTAAAAATAAGATTTTTCCCTGACTACTAGTTATGTTGGACATCTTTCACGTTTTTTTGACCATTTATAGCTCCATTTCTGTGAACTGTCTGTTTATATTTTTCGCCCATTTTTTTCCCCTTGAGTTATTTGCAATTTTTCTTGTTTATTTGTGCCTGCTCTTTGTACGTTGATATGTTGCTTGATATATATGAGCAGATGATTTCTCTCAGCCTGTCACTTGCCTTTTAATTTGTCTTTCGGTGTCTTTCAAATTTCAGGAATTAGACTTTTTTTATGGAGAGTAATCTGTAATTATTTTCCGAAAAGCTTGTGGGCTTTAATTTTGCTTAGGAATGTCTTCTCCAAACCCAAATCAATAATACAACTTCTTCTTGTATAATTATACATATCAAAACCATCTAATTTCTCCAAACATTTTCCTTATCTGTAAAATGGAGATCATGTCTTCCTTACAGTGTTGTTGTGAGAATGAATAGACACATGTACAGTATCTGGCACACACAGGCACTCAACAGACATCGTGGAGATAAGAAAATTGAGAGCAATGATATAAGGCCAAGATCAAATACACACAAAAATACAACCTCCCAAGTCATTGACTCAAAGAGGCTAGACTAAATGGTCTCTCCTTGGCCTCTGTATGGACAGCAGAGTTGACTTTCCTCTTCCATGACTTTATGTTAAACAAGTACACAGACACCTGGAATTAGCTTACCCATCCCCCATTCACTGGGGAAGATGGTTACATGTTTGGGATTTGATGTTGCATTCCCCTCTTCTCCACCTCCTGCTCGACCTGCCACAGGGTGTCTATGGCTTTGTCTTTCCCTCTCCTCACCTTGTCATTCTCACTCCCTGCCCATGCTCTGAATCCATCAGTCCACAGGCAAGTCTCTAAAGCCTGGGACTTTGATGGATGTGTCACCAGGGAAGGATCCAGGATCACCAGTCTCCTCGGGGAGGAAGGCACACTTTGACTCTTGCCGGTCCTCTAATTCCTAGCGTCTCATCTCATTTTCTTTCACAGAAATTACTCCATAGCCTCCTTGCCTCTCAGCCTTCCTACCCACCACCACACCCCTCCTGCACACATAGGCTCCATTCTGCAGCCTTCATGATATTTCTAAGCAAAATCTGATCATGTCACTTTTTACTTAAAACCCTTTAGTGCTCTGCCACTCACTAGCTATTTTGTACTAGGAAAATGTTTACCTTCTTTGGATCTCTTTCTCCCCTTGAAGAATAGGCTTAATAATGGTTAGCTACTGCTTTTAATATACAATAGAAATATCTTAGCCTGAGCTATAATCCCCAGGTTGATCTCCAGCTATAATCTCCAGCTATGATCTCCAGCTTCACCCCTGGCCATCTCCTGTCTTGCATTTCTTGGTTCAGGCATGCTAGTCCTCTTTCCATTTCTAGAACACAACACTCACTCTTGTTCTGTAATTTTGCACACACTGTTCCCTCTGTTTGGAAGAATACGTTTCCCCCTGCTCCCGGGGCCCTCCTATCCACCTTCATTAACTAATTCTTATTTATATTTCAAGGTTCAGCTTCTTCCTGAACTATATTTCTGACACATATTATGCTCTGAATGAATATGTGTTGAATGAAGAACTACCAAATATTGAGTATGTACTATCTGTTAATAATTGTATGTACATTATCTCATTCAGTGCTCATACAGTTCCTATGAGGTCAGTATCATTAATCCCATCATCGTGGATGTTCAAAACAAGCCTCAGAAAGGTTGAGTGACGTGTCCAAGGTTATACAGTTATACAGTTATCAGTGACAGACCTGGTATCCAAATCCAGGTCTGTCTGGCTCCAAAGGCCAAGTTTAGAGTGAAATAGAGCATTGAGCAGGACATGATGGAAGATGTAATAATAAAATCAAACCTTAATATAAAGCTCTCAAGAATAAGGCTTTCTCATGCAAAATCTGCATAGATTTTCAGAAGCAGCACAAAATCCTGGCTTTTTCACCAACTGCTAGGGAGATGCCAAGGGCCCACAGAGCAGTGGGTTCTCTTGGCCAGCAGGGAGGTGTGGCGACCATTCCAGACCACCCTCTCCCAAGGACCACCCTTGTCCCACAGCATCTCTAGCATGAGAAATCAGGTATTTGAAGGTTATTTCCACACAATTAGATCTCCTTCTTTCTATGCCATAAAGTGTAGTCCATGATACTTCCCTAAAAAGAAATGTTTCTTGGGACTTCCATGGTGGCACAGTGGATAAGAATCCGCCTGCCAATGCATGGGACACAGGTTCGATCCCTGCTCCAGGAAGATCCCACATGCCGTGGAGCAACTAAGCCCGTGCACCACAACTACTGAGGCTGTGCTGTAGAGCCCCCGAGCCACAACTACTGAGCCCTCATGCCACAACTACTGAAGCCCGTGTGCCTAGAGCCCGTGCTCAAGAGAAGCCACCACAATGAGAAGCCCATGCACCATAATGAAGAGTAGCCCCCGCTCACCACAACTAGAGGAAGCCCGACCCAACACAGCCAAAAATAAATAAGTAAATACATTTTAAAATAAATGTCTCTTTTTAACAAGGGCTTACATCCTGATGTGTGAGTTTACAAACAATTCATATTATTAGAGTAGAAACAATTTAAACATAAGGTATAAGCCACTTAAACATCCATTTCCAGAACTTGGGATAGTCTAATTTGTAGTCATAGAACATTAATAGACGTTATTTTGGTGTGCTATACCTGGTCATAGATTACAGGTACAGACATAAAAACATGGGACAAATATAGGTCTCTATCTTTTCAAGAGATATGAGTGCCTTTATGCTCTGCTCATCATTAAGAAAACACTTTAGAGGGCTTCCCTGGTGGCTCAGTGGTTGAGAGTCCGCCTGCCTATGCAGGGAACACGGGTTTGTGCCCTGGTCTGGGAAGATCCCACATGCCGCGGAGCGGCTGGGCCCGTGAGCCATGGCCGCTTGGCCTGCGCGTCCGGAGCCTGCGCTCCGCGGTGGGAGAGGCCACAGCAGTGAGAGGCCCTCGTACCGGAAAAAAAAAAAAAAAAAAAGATAACTAATGAGAACCTACTGTATAGCACAGGAAACTCTACTCAATGCTCTGTGGTGACCTAAATGGGAAGGAAACAAAAAAGAGGGGATATATGTATACATATGGCTGATTCACTTTGCTATGTGGTAGAAGCTAACACAACATTGTAAAGCAACTATACTCCAATAAAAATTTTTTTAAAAAAAGAAAATTTACAAAAATGAAAAAATAACCATAATGGGTAGATACACTGTGAAGTGAAAAAGGCAAGGGGCAGAGCAATGGACAGAATATATTACAATTTGTAGAGTGTATGTGTGATATAAATGTCTCTAGAAAGACTCACAAGAAACTGGTAAGAATGATTGCCTCTGTGCATAGGTAAAATACTCTCTGACATAAATCGTACCAATGTTTTCTAAGGTCACTCTCCCAAGGCAGCAGAAATAAAAACAAAAATAAACAAATGAGACCTAATCAAACTTACAAGCTTTTGCACAGCAAAGGAAACCATTTTAAAAAATGAAAAGACAACCTACAGAATGGGAGAAAATATTTGCAAATGATGCAACAGACAAGGGATTAATCTCCAAAATATAAAAGCAACTCAACAACAAAAAACCAAATAACCCAATCAAAAAATGAGCAGAAGACCTTAATAGACATTTCTCCAAAGAAGACATACAGATGGCCAGTAGACACATGAAAAGGTGCTCAATATCACTAATTATTAGAGAAATGCAACTCAAAACTACAATGATCTCACACTGGTCAGAATGGCCTTATTAAAAAGTCTACAAATAACAAATGCTGGAGAGGATGTGGAGAAAAGGGGACCCTCCTACACTGTTGGTGGGAATGTAAGTTTGTACAGCCACTATGGAAAAGAGTACGAAGGTTTCTTAAAAAACTAAAAATAGAATTACCATATGATCCAGCAATCCCACTCCTGGGAATATACCTGGACAAAACTATAATTCAAAAAGATACATGCACCCCTATGTTCATAGCAGTACAGTTCACAGTAGCCAAAACATGGAAACAATTTAAATGTCCATTGACAGATGAATGGGTAAAGATACAATGGAATACTACTCAGCCATAAATAAGAATGAAATAATGCCATTTGCAGCAACATGGATACAACTAGAGATTATCATACTAAGTGAAGTAAGTCAGAAAGAGAAGGACAAATACCATATATCATGTATATGTGGAATCTAAAATATGGCACAAATCAACCTATCTACAAAACAGAAACAGACTAATAGACATGGAGAACAGACTTGTGGTTGTCAAGGAATGGAGGAGGGAGAGGGATGGACTGGGAGTTTGGGGTTGATGCAAACTATTACATTTAGAATGGATAAACAACAAGGTCCTAATGCATAGCACAGGGAACTATATTCAGTCTCCTGTGATAAACCATAATGGAAAAGAATATAAATAAAGAATGTCTCTATGTGTATAACTGAGTCACTTTGCTGTACAGCAGAGACTGGAACAACACTGTAAATCAACTCTACTTCAATAAAAAAATTTTAAAACAAAAACAAACGAAAAAGAATGATTGTTTCTGAGAAATGGGATTGGAAGTACTAAGTTGAAGTTGAGGGGGGAGATCAAAGGTGAAGAGTAGACTTTTATGCTGTATACTCTTTTCTCTTTCTCCGTGTGTGTGTGTGTGTGTGTGTGTGTGTGTGTGTTTTAATCACGTGTATGTACTTTCATTTCAAAACAAAACGGGAATGCATGAGGTTGCCCAGATTTGCAAGGCTCAGGTGTCTGGGGCATACTCGAGCTCAACCAAGCTACCTTGGTTGCAGTCTCTCATTAGTAGGCATGGAACATGTACAACTTTCAGAAAATTAAGGCCCAAACAGCTCCACTGTGCCCTGCCTGGAGAGATCTGAGGGCCAACATGAGAGGTAAGGAAAAAGTGATGGGAAAACTGAAAGAGAGATGGGCTTGGTGGAGGCAAGGAAAATGTGAGTTGGAAATCAAGAATTTAGCCCCACTCAGGGGACAGCTCCCAAGGTCAGTGTAAATCTGTGTCCCATTCAGGTCTTTCCCGAGGAGTTCTGGAAGGCATTTCAGCCCATCACAGTGAGGCAACATCTTCCACTTGTCTCTAATTACTCTGACAGAAAGTTTCTAATGATCATTTGGCTTGCATGTGTCTTGCCCACAGAGAAAATATGTCCCAATCAGCAGAGGGAGGGAGGGCTAACGTGTGATTCTGATCCACATTGCAGTTATATTTTTTATTGTATTTAAATAAATTTAAAAATAAAGTCATTTGTACAGAGACAAGGTAATAGTTTTGAAAGAGTTTTCATCTGTTTCCTAGAATTTCCTTCTATTAGGACAGCTATTAAGATAGCGGTCCAGTGGTTAAGACTCAGGGCTCCCCTTCCCCTTCCCCTTCCCCTTCCCCTTCCCCTTCCCCTTCCCTTCCGGCACAGTGGTTGAGAGTCCGTCTGCCAATGCAGGGGACACGGGTTCGTGCCCTGGTCCGGGAAGATCCCACATGCCGCGAAGCGGCTGGGCCCATGAGCCATGGCCACTGAGCCTGCGCGTCCGGAGCCTGTGCTCCGCAATGGGAAAGGCCACAACAGTGAGAGGCCCGCGTACCGCAAAAAAAAAAAAAAAAAGACTCAGCGCTTTCACTGCCGTGAGCCGGGGTTTGATCCCTGGTCGGGGAGCAAAGATTCTGCAAGCTAAGCAACGTGGCCAAAAAAAAAAAAAAAGAAGACAGCTAAACCATTAGATATTCATTGGCTCAGGGAAGGTACGTGACAGCAGAAAACAGGAAAAAAACAGAAACTCTTTTAGCTTTGTGCTTCAAAAGCTAGCTCCTTAGAATTTTTAGAAAATTGATCATGGCAAGCTTTGAGAGCTGTATGAGCAGGCCCTCCCTGACCACTTTTCTTACCACTAGAAAAGGATTCACTACATCTGGTGAAAGAAAAGAATTAAAGGGGAAGTGATGAGTTTGACAGCAGTGTGACCTGAGATAGGGGGTCTGTGGGCTGCTCTCCAGCTGGAACACTAGGATATAAACCAGGGCCAACCCCCCGGATGGGATTATGGAATCCAATAGCAGAAGAGACCTGTGCCCATAAAACTGCGTAGAATCCTGGGGAGGTAGCATACTAGCGGAGGAGAGAGAGCTCTGTGATCTGTGTAGGCAGATAGCCTCAAAGTCTAAACCATCATTATGGAGCAGCAACAGAACGGGTCTCATACATCCAAGGGAGGCAAAGAAATAATTGAGAGGAACTGACTAGAGGTGAAGTGTTGTGGAGATGAGAACAAAAGATATCTCCATGACAACCTGCATGGACCAATCAGGGAGGAAGAGATTCCTCCCTGACCCCCTCAGTGAAGACCAGATTTCCTCCTACCCTAAGTGTTGCCACCAATGCTTTGGAACCATAGAATGCATATAACCAATAAATTTCAGGAAGCCAGATGAAGTCAGAACTCAGGTAAAACGCCATGTAAGGGAAGAGGCAGGATTTCAAATTGGCAGAGATTAAGTTTCTGCCATTCTGATGCGTGGTGACTCAGAATATAAATTTAGCTGAGTTATGTAAGAATAAAGTAAATACATTTCTTGTGCACCTAAATTTGTGGCCTTAGATTCATACTCACTATATATATTATATACTTCAGCCTCCTGTGAGTTTGAGAAGCTGATCCAGAGCTACTTACATGATATGTGCCATTGGAATGTCAAGTTCCCCATCAGTCGAATAAGGGTTTTAATGTCCACTGCGTGGGGTTAATATGAGGCTTCCGTGTGATAATGTGTATAAGCTGCCAGGCCCAATGTAGATGTTCTATAAATACTATTTCCCTCACCACTTCAATCGACATCCATAGAATATTACAATTTCCAAGTTTATAGCTGGTTAGGCATTAATTGTGCTTTAGGTCGGCTCCTTCAGGATGGCATCTTAGCATCTTAATCTCATCAGTAAAATATCCTCATATCACATGGATTACTTCTGGGAAGGGTTTCTGTGGCCGGTTAGTCCCACCCACAGTGTGTGGTTTCCAGTAAGCTTCAATCAAAGAGAGTGTCCCCTCCCAGACCTGAGCTGGCTGTCATTTCCCAGGCCTTTTGCCACCAATAGCGCAAAGTCCATCTTTGGGCATTCTAACTTTCTGTCCCTCGTGCATAAGATAAGCCACGGCCTGCCTGTTCCAGGTCTAGGAAATGTGAGCTGCACCATTGCTCAACATCTCTTCCTGGAGCTAGGTAAGGAAAAGGTAAAGGCAACCGTGCAGGCCCTTTATATAAATTCTTTTATCCAGTCTTTCCAATCATGGTCATTTCATTGACAAAAAACTAAGACTCAGAGATGCTAAGTGATTTCCCTTGCTAACCAAGAACTAGTAAGTGACAGAGGAAAACCTGAAGCTAAATCTGGAAGGCTCCAAAGCTCATGCTCTTTCTGTCACCTAACCACCCATAGAGGAAAGGATGTGAAGGACAAGTATGACTTGTACCCAAATGATGGTTGATTGGAGTACGTGGCCAGGAATTAAAGGTATCTGCAGTTGTCACTGAAACACATGTATGTGTTTAGATAGTACCACGTAAACTCAGAGAAAGAGAGAGAACGAGAAAGAGAGAGTGTTCAAACATCTTTCAGTAGGCTACAGTTAGAACTTGGGTCGACCTATCTCTATAGTAGTGGCAATAACGGTAACAATGCTTTGTCTATGTCTAGCACTCGGCTTTTCTAAGTACATTTACATCCATTACGTGACTTAATTCTTACAACATTCTTGGCAAGATATGCAGGAAAAGCATGATTATTGCCATGCTTATGAGAAGGAAAAGAGGCACAGACTTGTTGCACCTTCCCCAGCAATCTTGAAAACACAGAGCTGAAGTATGTGTGGGTACTGCACATGATGACTGAAGATGTGGAGAGGTCTTTTTCCTTGGTGGAGTAGAGAATGAGGTGTACCAGTCAGGGCCTCAGCAGGAAACAGATGTCATGGTCAAACTGGATGATATGAGGCAATTCTAATAAGAGAATTATTTAAAGACAAGTGCTCAGAGTGTAGGGAAACCACAGACATAGGGCAGTTCTCTAGTTTGCATCAGTGAGGACCCATTACCACACGTAGGACTAAAGGGCAAGAGGAGGGTGTGGTTATTAGAAAAAGGAAAGTCTGTGCAGAGACTACTTGACAGGAGCTCTGGCCTTTGGCCAAGGGACACAGCCAGCCTGCAGGGACCCCGCAAGGAGGGGTCCAGGAAAATATATACCTTGGTTTTACTCCACTCCCTTCTTCCCTCTGATCACCTGCTGGTGCTTCCTGTTAGCCAAATCCATCTGGAAGTCAGAGGCAAGGATACCCACTGATATGGTCAAAACAGTTCAGCCTCATGAGGCACAGAACAGGGAGCAAAGGGGTAGAGTGAATCTGGAGGAACAAAGGGAAGATATCTTACGCATGAAGTTTTCTGCTAAGAGGTAGAGGCCAAACTAGAACTGTGTATCAGTAAGACTTCAGCTTACTTGAAATGATTAAACAATAAAGAGGAATTACTGGACAGGCTTCAGCTTCAGTCACATCAGGAGGCTGGCTCTCTGTGAGGGTGCAAGATCTGTCCTCTTCAGTATGCCAACTGTGTACTCAGGCTGCCTTTGCCACATGGTAGCAAAATGACTGCAGCAGTTCCTGACATTGCATCTGTACCCCACATTTGCTGAAGAAAGAGAGGGACCATGATTCAGAGTTTCCACTAAAAGTCCTGAGACTCATTCTGATTGGACCATCTTAAGGCATATAAACAATTGTGAACCGAACATTATGGCTAGAATATGGAATGCATCAATTGGCTTAGCCTAGGTGAAGTGCTTCATCCCTAGATACAGGAATGGAATGACTTTCCAGAAACCACATAGATTCTGAAAAAGAAATTAGAGCTTTGTGGAATGGCTGGAGAGGCCACCAAGAAGCATCCACTCGAGTAACAGAACTGCCTCTGTTGAAAAAGGGAGGAGCCAGGTGGGTCTAAAGAGTGTTTTAGTCCAAAGTGTAATCGATCAACAGAAGTCTAACATGGACCAAGTGGACCACGGTAGGGGTGGGGATAGGGGTGTTGTGGTATTTATTTCATTCAATGAAACACAGTGTGTCCATCAAATGTTGGTGTAGTGGCTCAGTGATGCTCTTTGGAACTCGGATTCCTTTCTCATGATTATTACCCTGTGGTCAAAATATGGCTTGCTGCACTTCTAGGTATCCCATACAAGTTCAATGCAGGAAAAAAGGAAAAGGGACAAATAATGGTCTAAACAGAAAAAAAAAATTGTCCTAAAGAGCTATTTTCTTTCTCTTTGCAAAGTGAAACCCTTTACCTCCTTGGCCAGAACTATGCTATATGGCCACCTCTTAGCGGCAAAGGAGTCTGGGAAATAGGGGATTCTTGTTTTCTAGCTCAAGCTGTAAATGAAGGTAAGGGAGACAGGGATTGGGAACTGTTTTGGAGAGCTCATCCATGGACTCTGCCACAGGAATGATTGCCTAACAGCACTGAACACCAAGCTGAAAAGCAAATCTGTGATGGAGCCAATTAGCAGAGAATCACTCACTTGACAATAAAATTGGTTAACTGGAAAAAATGACAGCTTTATACTAAATTTCACTGATTCTGTGAACTTGGGAGAACTACAGGCCAAATTTTCCTAGCAAACAGGGTAGTGAAGCCAACCACATAGACAATTCAGGAAAATTGCTGGAACAATGCTGCTATCTCATTTCCAGAAAAAATTAAGAGCTTTTCTGAATAAATTTCTAAACTAAAGCCCATAGTCTGTGACATATACCAACATTAATACTGGTTATTTTCCCAGAGAAGCTCGTTCATCTAGTTTTAAAGACTACTAACAAAGTTTTAGTAGTTTTCCAGATAATCTTTAAAAATTAGTTCAGACTCTGTTTAAGTAGGTCTTCAAAAGGAACCCTTTAGTGTACAGGTTCTGAACTTTTCTGCATTATCATCAAAACACAATTTTTTTCTTAAAAAAGCATGTAGAACAGGGCTATATACAAATGTATATTTAATTAAATAAATTTTGTGGGTACGATTGTACAATCCAAATATAGCATTGCTCTGCTCATAGCACCCACAGTAACACATCTGAAGAATGTACAAATTCAACTCCAAGGGCCTTGAAGAAAAATGTAGATCTTCAAGGAGCAGCTAAGAGACTTTACTGTAAATAACACACCTCAGTGTTTCCTCAGTCCCACATCACATGGCAGCTTCTGTCCTCACAATTTTCTTCCCATCCCTCCTGCCTATTCCAGAAGAGACATCCCATGTCCTTATGTAGAACCATTCAGCCCCTTTCCAGGCTCCTGTAGGGCCGAAGCTTGACACATTTCTCCACCAGTACATCAAAGGCCCCATCCATCTTCCCAAACAGGAAAGGACCTTCCTTCTTAAACAAAAGTATAGGGAGACTAACAAAGGTCAAATCACAACAAGGCCAAACTCTAGGCAAGTGCTTAATATATGGCTTCATAGGGAGTGCCAGCAACTTCCCACCTTTAATAAATATAACAAACACCTGTATTCTAGTTTGGAATCTTCGGTTTATAAGCCATGTGATTTTGGTCAAGTCACTTAGCTTTTCTCCATGTCTCTGTTCCTTTATCTATTAAACTGAGAAGATAATATTTGTCCTATATCTACTTTTCCAGGTGCAGTGAGCATCAAACCAGGTAATGCTTATGGCAGCATTTTGAGAATTGTGAGGTACTATCAAATCCAAAGTACTAGTATTATTAGTAATAATGGTAGATATCATTTACTATCCACAGAGTACCTAGCAAGATACTAGGTGCATTGGTTACCTAATAAAACGTACAATGTTCACTCTAAAATATTTAGCTTTAGTATCACTTCTAAGACAGTATAATATTCTCCTTGGAATTTCAATTAGTAGGATTAAATTTAATTAGTAGAATAACAGCTACCATGTAGTGAGCACTTATTAGGCACGAGCCTAAACACTTTAAATATCTTATATCATTTAATGCTCATAGGAACCTGATGAGGGAGGGTAATGTTATCTGGGGGAAGGTAGCATTATCCTCATTTTTATTGTATAGAAGGGGAAACTGAGACTCAAAGAGTTTAAGCAACTCAACCAATCCCAGTTTACCATGTATTGAATAGCGGAACTTGGAATGGAATCCAGGTGATAGAACTGACATGCCTTGACACGTCCTTGTAGTTAAAACCAGTGATACGCATAAGTACACAGGCAACAAATATGTGTTGACTGAATGAATGAACATATATAGATCCCTATGTTGCAAGTAGTTAGAACATTGCCAGATTCTGATGGCATATATTATTATTTTCTAAACAAGGAAAGGAAAAAGAAAACTTCCCATACCTCAGATAACTGTAATTATCAAGAAATGAACTTTCAAGGGCAGACTTTTCCAGATAGACACTTAACCCTTAAAAGACTAGATTATAAACTTTCCATTTATTTTGATGAAAATTTTCTAAAATATACTAAAAAAACTTTTGAAGATCAATGTACTAGAAGTGTTATTTGATTCCCTCCCAATCCCCTACCAATAACTAATTTAGTCTGTCTTCTAAATTATTCTTTCTACTTTCTGAGTATTTGCTACTCACTATACCTACTTTTTTTTAATTGAAGTATAATTGATTTAAAGTGTTGTAGCTTCAGATGTACAGAATAGTAATTCACATATATGTATATTCTTTTTCAGATTTTCACCTTTATAGGCTATTACAAAATATTGAGTATAATTCCCTGTGCTGTACCTTGTTGGTTATCTATTTTACACATAGTAGTGTGTCACTATACCTGATTCTAATACACATGACTGTGACATATCTCTACTGCTTTTTTCTCTTTCTTTGCTCTTCTTTCCTCAAAGGTTATCTGTTTCTTCTTTTCTCTATACTTTCACTTGAAAATCTGTCTTTTTATAGACAGAATCCACCTGTTCACTCAATTATGAAAGTTAATAATCACAATGAATTGAATGTGTTCCTAACATTTGTCTTTCCACTCAATTTGCTTCTTGCCCCTTGCCCAGGATCTGTCCCACTGGCAACAGACGTTTTTTAGGCAGTCTAAATCCTAATAGACTGGAGAGGGCCACCAGCACTTCCTGGCAATCCTTCCATATTTCCTTAATTTACTCCCCACTTTCTAAAAGGACTGTCACTTGTTTTCCTTTCTCTTCTAACACTCAACATCTCCTCCTCCATGTCAGCTGATGATCTCACCTCTAATTTTACTGAGAAAATAGAAGCAATACAAAAAGAACTGCCTGGTCTCCCACGACTAAATACACCATCTTACCCTGTCCATACCCATGTCTCTCTCTTTGCTCTCTTTTCTGTGTTCTGGGCTATTCCATTTTACAATCTTGCAAGTCACTAATTTTCCCTTTGACTGTATTGGAATTCAAACCTAATACATTTGTACTCCAACGACTGTATTTTTTATATACAAAATTTGGATCATCTCTTTTGTGTTTCATTTTTGTTTATTTTTATTCCATAATCTCTTGTTCTTTTTGGTAAAATTATGCCTTTAATTCTTTGAACGTTTCAATCATATTTATATTAAAATCTTATCAAACTACTCCAGACATAAAACTGATTTTACCTGTAGTCAACTCACATTCTAATTGTTAATTTTGTTGGCTTTCTTTCTCAGCATTAAACCTATCCACGTTTTGAATGTGAGGCTGCAGGTTCACACTGAAGCCTTTGAAAGGTTGTAGCATTTTTCTTTGTATCTCTCCCCATGCCTTCAACCACAAGCTCACCTCTCTCTGTCAGCAGACCCTTGACCAAAAGCCAAGTATTATAGTAGTAACTTGGAATTCCTGCCCTAAGATAATATTGTGGAGTCCGCAGATCCAATCACAGAGCAATTAGGCAGGATGGCTCAATTTTTGATTGTAGGGTTGAATCTGGGTACTCCCTTCTTCCTGGGTCTATATCTTTCTAAAAGCCACGTCTCCTAGTAGAAGTTACCTAGAGTTTTAATATTTTTTCAGCCTCATTCTTGAGAAGAGAGGAGTTTTCAGGCTATAAGGCTGAATCTAGTTTCTCATGGAGCAGTTTTAGTGTCCTCTATGCCTCAGGAGCTGAAATCCTGGCCAGGGCTCTGTGCTTTCTGGATTTCCCATAAACTTTGTGGCTTTAGCCTACTTGCTTTGACACTTTTGTTCTATTTCCACCTAGGAGCTGTATGCCTTATTTCTGAACCTGGATTTATATTTATTGTTTTCTCCCCTTAGGTTTGACGTATTATCGTCATTCATTTGGTGCAGAGTGGGTTATCAAAGCTTCAATTCAGTGAGCCTTCTTGACTAAAAGTTGTACCTGTAAACTCCTGTTTCCATCAAAAGCCAATCTCCTCACTTGTGCATTGCATCCCACCCACGCTTGTCTTCTATTTTTATTTATTTTATTTTATTATTATTTATTTGGCCACACCATACAGCTTGTGGGATTTTAGTTCCCCGACCAGGGATCGAAGCCAGGCCCCCAGCAGTGAGAATGCAGAGTCCTAACCATTGGACCACCAGGGAATTCCCACCCTTGTCTTCTTGAGGACTTCACTACTGCAATGATTTCCCCTCTGCTCCTTTTTATATCAAAATTCCTTGAAAGAGTTCTCTCTATTCACTGTCTTTGCTTTCTCATTCCTCCTTCTTTTCTCAACTCATCCCAATCAGGCATTCATGGCTGAGACTGCATTGTAAAGGGAGTGCTTTACTCATGTTAAGTTTGAGTTGCCAAGTAGGCATCCAAGCAGAGCTAAGGAATAAGTAGTCTTGAGGCTCAGAGAAGAGTACAGGGCTAGAGACGTTAATATGGGACCTTCAGTATATTGATATTATAGCAGAGATTACTAGATGCTTATCAAATATTCTTTCTCCTCTTCCTCTTTAGTATAGAACATCAACTTTGGCTGAACATATTGCTACCTGGAATAAAGGCCACAACTACCAGTTTCCCTTGCAGCGAGATATAAGCACATGAATGAATCTAGCCATTGAACTAATGAGATAAACTTGCAAATGTATATGTGCGTTGGGGCCAGGGGCTTCCAAAAAGGCTCCTTTAAAAGAGCTGGTCTGCTGAGGGTTCTCCTTTCTCCTTTCCTTCCTCCTGATCTGTAGATGATGCCTAGAGCTAAGTTAGCCATCTCAGATCATGAGGTGGACCTGAGAATAGAAGCCCCACACTAGGATGACGGAGCAGAAAATCAGAAGTAGCCTGAGTCTCTGATGACTTCATGGATCTGCCACATCAGCTGTGGACTGGCTTCTTCAGGCTCCTTCTGACTCTTAGTAATGTGAGAGAGTGAACTCGTCTGTGTCTAAGCTGTTGTCATGGAATCTCTGCTATCAGCAGTGGAACATGATTCATCAGAGAATCATGGAAGGAATTTAAAGGATCTGGAAGAGATCATCTAGGAAATGAGTGGAGATGTAGAACAGAAGAGGACCACACCAGAGCCTTATGGAACTCTAACACCCATTAGAAGAGGACAAGAATCTAGGACAGGAGATTGACAATGAGGGATCAGCAAGGTGACGGGAAAACCAGGTTAGTGTGGTGTCCTGGAAGCAACTGAAGAAAATGTTTGTAGTATGAAGCATTATTGTCAAATGCTACTCATAGGTCAAGTAGGATGAGAACTGAGAATTGACCATTGGATTTAGCAACATGCAGGTCGCTGGGGACCCAGTGGACAAGAGCAAGTTCAGAGGAGTGGTGGGAAAAAGCCTGATTTGAATGGACAAAAGGCAGAATGAGAGGAGAGGAAGATGGAAAATACAAGCAACTCTTTTAAGTACTTTTGTTTCAGAGAAGAGCAGAGAATTGGGGTAATAGCCGGAGAAGTAGGCTCAAAAAAAGTTTTTGTTTGTTTTAAGAGGAGAAAAATAATGGCATGTTTTATGCTTGCGGGAATGATCTAATTTAATGATGCAAGAATGAGAAGGTAGAATCACTGGTGTGATATTTTTGTTTAAATCAAGTTGTTCCCTGAGCTCAACTCTAGTAATCACTTTAATTGGAACATTATTATGTTTTCGTAACTAGCTGTTATGTTGCTAATTTTTCCTGGTTCTTTTTTATTTAGTATAATAAACTCAATGCATTTTTTTTAAATGGCATAAATAATTACAGAAAAGAATTTTAAAGAGAATGCTTGATTAAAAAACAATGAAAAGGGCTTCCCTGGTGGCACAGTGGTTGAGAGTCCGCCTGCGGATGCAGGGGACACGGGTTCGTGCCCCGGTCCGGGAAGATCCCACATGCGGCGGAGCAACAAAGCCCTTGCGCCACAACTACTGAAGGCCGTGCGCCTAGAACCCGTGCTCTGCAACAAGGGTAGCCACTGCAATGAGAAGCCCGTGCACCGTAACGAAGAGTAGCCCCCACTTACCGCAACTAGAGAAAGCCCGCGGGCAGCAACTAAGACCCAATGCACCCAAAAATAAATAAATAAATAATTTCTTTAAAGGGAGCTTAAAGTGCTACCCACTATTAGATAAGAATGGAGATGAGAACAATGTGATTGTTCAGCTTTAAGTATTTATAATGTTTCATGGACACTGGAACTACAGTTCCAAGACTAGAAGGTGGGTCCTTTAACTTGATAATGGGCATTTGGACTGTATGGCTCTCTGGGAAGGAACTAGGGTGACCCCTGCTGGGGGCATGAAGTGAAGGGCTCTCCTTACAAGGCCAGATTTAGGGTAACGGGGAGGCTGCAAATTCAAACGCTGAAGTGAATGAGGATTTAGAATGAGGAAAGAAAAATAATACAAACAAGAGAAAGTGATCATGAATGGATTGGCTGAAGTAATGAGTCTTCTAGAAAAATAAGAATGAAGTCAGGAAAAACAGTCATAGGAAGAAAAGAATTGTGGTACATGGAACTCCAAATAGGGAAATGCATGTGGAGGTTTTGGTTCCAGACCCCTTTAAAGGATATCTCTGAATCCCCTAAGAGTTCACAGACCCTACATAGGTCAAAAAACCCTGCTAAGAGAAGAGCATATTCTCTGAGACGTGCACATGGTCAATCTTGATACACAAAACTTTAAGAGACTCAACATAATTCAGAGAAACACTGGGGTTAAAAACAAGTCTGAGGAGAGGGGAGGAGATGCAAAACGACTGACACTGCAAAGGCCAGGGAAGGCTGGGAAAAGTGTTGAGGTCTTCCAGTGGGCATCAGTGATCTTTTGTACCACAGTTTATAAATTGCTGCTCCAAGTTATTTAAATGATTCTCTATCTCACTTCAGACAGTTATATTTAATACATAAAGTACTGTAAAGGTGAAATTGAAATTAAAGAGAGAGGAAAGAAAAAACAGAGAGAGGTTAGTACTGTAAGATTAAAGATTACATAGGTGAGGTTGTTAGCCTGGGCCTTCTGACCCAGAGCACCCACTGGTGGCTTTCAGAAGATCCAACCTGTGGGAAAAGATATTCTTCTTTTATGTCTTCTCCAATATTTAAAATTATAGTTAGGGGAGTAAAACTTTTTGTTTAACTTATATTTGTTACTAAAGCATTGTTTCATACTAAAGTAAAAGGCAGCCTGTAAAGCAAAGTACCATTTGGTAATTTGTAACTGTCATCATTGGCCAACTATAATATCTATCAGGCCTTCCTTTGATATGAATTACAAATGTTTCATGTTATTATGATTATGAACATCTATCACCTATCTATCTATAACTTGATACCAGCTTAGGCTAGGAAATATCACCATATATATATATATATGGTTGGGTTTTATTTGTATCAGCAGAACACAAAAGTCAGAGGGCATCTTGTGTGGCAAGATGCTTACCTATGGAAGTAGGGAGCCAACAGAGCTGAAGTGGTCCATTACATCCTGACAGTTCACTGCATGGTCTGCTTTTTTTGCCTAAGTAAAATGCTCAATTGAAAGACATTAAAATGTTACCAAAATTGGATTTGCTTCAACACAAAGAATGTTGTCTTTAGTCATCCTACAAAACTGCATACTGCAGTTTTATCTGTTACCAGATAAAAGACCTTGAGGAAGCAATGTGTCTTGGAAATGGTTAAGCTGATTTATGCCTTGGAGGAAAATTTTAAAACTCAGACAATACCCTGTCAAATGTTCTCATCCATTCCAGAATCAGTAAAATCTATGTCAGTATTTTGGAGCAGATCATTGAAGAATTGCCCTTCTCTCTCTCTCTCTTTTTTTTGGACAGCACTTTAAAAATAAATATTATCCCCATTTTAATTTTTTTTAGATTCTTTTCCATTATAGGTTATTACAAAATATTAAATATAGTTCCCTGTGCAATACAGTAGGTCCTTGTTGTTATAGTAGTGGTATCTGTTAATCCCATACTCCTGACTCCGCCCTCCTTCCCCTTTGGTAACTATAAGTTTGTTTTCTATGTCTGTGAGTCTATTTCTGTTTTGTAAATAAGTTCATTTGTGCCAGATTTTAGATTCCACATATAAGCGATATCATATGATATTTATCTTTCTCTTTCTGACTTATTTTACTTAGTATGATACTCTCTAGGTCCATCCATGTTGCTGCCAATGGCATTATTTCATTCTTTTTTATGGCTGAATAGAATTCCACCTACCACATCTTTTTTATCCATTCCTCTGTCGATGGACACATGGGTTGCTTCCACGTCTTGGCTATTGTGAATAGTGCTGCTATGAACATTGGGGGCCATTTCTCTTTATCATGAAGGTATTGACTTCTCTTGGCAGAGCGAAGTCAGTCCTGGTTCCCATGTTATTTGTATGAAGACAGTATCAAAGGAGGATTCCTATGTTGGGAGCCCTTCTGGAAAGTTCAGAGGCCTCCTGTGGTTTTGAAATTGTAAAAACTTTATTTGCCAAACAAAACTCAACTCAGACATTGATCCTGGGCACAGCCGGAGACCCAGCCGTATTTGGCAGTGCCTCTGGGCTTTCTGGCTTGGTGAAGGAAGAAACTTCACACATCACTGAGATAGATGCATTCCATCCCAGACTGTCTTGCATTCATGTCAGAGACAAACCCTGATTAAAATATTGTTTACTACTCCAAAAGTCATCAACCTATTCAATGTCAGAGCCTTGAATTTCTGTCTTTTCTGAAGTTTTTGAAGTTCTCCTCTGCTATATAGAAAGCCCAGCTGTCTGAAAAGTAAGTCTATCAGCACTTAACTGAATTCAAGGTAGAGAACTCATTCTCAGCCTTAAGATCTCAGATTAAACAACACTTCTTTAGGGTCATAGCTCTCCATTACTGGCTCTCATAGAACCATGTCCCTTTCTTCCATAATAATTTTATATTTGTGGTTATGATTATTTGATTAGCATCTGTCTTCCCTACTAGACTATGGGCTCAAGGAAGCCAGGGACTAATTCTGTTTTAGTTGATCATTGTATCCCTAGCACAGAGCACAGTGCTGAGCTCAGTAAATATTCAGAAGCACATGAACGAATGAACAGAAGAATGAATGACAGGAAAGAATTTTTCCACAGCTTTCTAGATGTATGTGGCTATTAGAACAGTAACAAAATGTGGCTACCCCTATTATAAAGCTTTATCTGAATTAATCTAATCCTCACAACAATGTTATTAAATGGGTACTGTTATTATCCACTGATGAGGAAATCGAGCCAAGTCACTTGCTTAAGTTCTCAAGGTTTTAAAGAGTGGTTCCAAGCTTCAGGCAGTCTAAATTTGGGGCCCACACTCCTAATCAAAGTCCCTTACTCACTGTGAGGGGAATTGCTAGAAACCTACCTACTCTTTGGATGAGGCTACCTCTCTGGAAGATTGGAGGTAGACAGCTAAGGAAACTTTATAGATCTGGGGAAAGTTTTCCTGCCAGCTATAACCCAGGGTGCCAATTCCTTGTCAGGAAAATACCTCTAGAACCTCTAGGTGGTCCAGTGGTTAAGACTTCTCACTTCCACTGCAGGGGCCATGGGTTCGATCCCTGGTCCCCTGGTCTGGGAACTAAGATCCCGCATGCCGCGTGGCATGGCCAAAAACAAACAAACAAACAAAAACCAAAGATGACCTCAATGACTGGAGAACAAAGACAAAGACACGATACAGAAGGAATCCAACTCACAGCGTGTTTGAGAATTCTGACATTTTTCTCAGTCAAACCAACCCTTAGCAGCAAAGGCAAGAAATGGAAATTTTCATTCCATCTGTAACACCTACCCTTGTAATCGAGGATTTCATAACTTACTGCCATCAGAGTTAGAATTGACATGTGTAGAATGTCAAATAAAGCTAAAGTGCTTATTGAAGTTAAAAAAAAAAGCCATGTACTTTTGAAATTTCCTTTTAAGCAGAAATTTCCTCCTGAATTTTTTTTATTTTAAATATACAATCTGGATTTATTTCAAAACTTTTTTCAGGTATTGGCTACTAATTTTTGCAAGAATATCAGTGAGAAAGATCTAACTACTTGCTTAGTAAAGGGCTCCCTGTCTGTAAAGAGGAGAAGTATTGTATGTAAATTTATGAAGGTGCTTATGAGTGCTTTTTGGAGTCTATGAGCCAAAAGGAATTAGGAATCACCAGCCTCTAGGTTGAAACTGTTCTTTATGACTTTCTAGATGGAAGTGGGTGGTTTAAGGAGTGAATGGATGGGAAGAGTAAGATTCTGTTGGGAGTCTGTGCGAGGATGTCCTTCATATGCCCATCTAGATTCACTCTGTCCCAGCTCTTCTTTGAGCCTCTGGCCACTGACCTGTGTGGAATACATCATGGTTCCCTGTCTTCTGGCTCCCGTTTGGTTCCTCTACTTAAGGCCACATTCCTCTCCAGCAGCTCCTCTCTTTCAGCATCCAGTAGCTGCCCCTTCCCATTGCCCCTTTAGGCCTAGGGCTGGCAACTGTTTCCCGCTAGGTCAACATCTTTTATTTCCCTTAACCTTTACTTCATCTCAGGAAGTAGTCTCTTCATTATAATCTTTTCAATGACCTTTTGACAGTGTTTTCTATGAGGACTCTGACGGATAGAGGCTGTCTCTCTTCTTTCACTTTACCTAGTCAAGAGGACTTTTTTAAAATGGGTTTAAAAAAAAAAAAAGTGAGATTCACCACCAAAGACCTGATCCATGAAAGAAATAAGTAGTAAGCTGAACTTCATTAAAATTTAAAACTTCTGCTCTGCAAAAGACAATGTCAAGAAAATGAGAAGATAAGCCACAGAATGGGAGAAAATATTTGCAAAGGCATCTAAAAGGACTGTTATCCAAAATATACAATGAACTCTTAAAACTCAATAGTAAGAAAACCCATTTAAAAATAACCAAAGATCTTCATAGACACTCCACCAAAGAAGATAAACAGGTGGTAAATAAGCATATGAAAAGATGCTCCACATTATATGTCACCAGGGAAATGCGATTTTAAACAACAATGAGATACCACTAGACACATATTAGAATGGCCAAAATTCAGAACACTGAAAACACCAGATGCTGGTAAGAATGTGGAACAACAGAAACACTCATACAATGCTGGTGGGAATGTAAAATGGCAGAGTCATTTTGGAACACAGTTTGGGAGTTTCATAAAAAATGAAACATATTCTTTTTTTTTTTTTTTTTTTGCGGTACGCAGGCCTCTCACTGTTGTGGCCTCTCCCGTTGCAGAGCACAGGCTCCAGACGCGCAGGCCCAGCGGCCATGGCTCACGGGCCCAGCCGCTCTGCGGCATGTGGGATCCTCCCGCACCGGGGCACGAACCCGTGTCCCCTGCATCGGCAAGCGAACTCTCAACCACTGCGCCACCAGGGAAGCCCGAAACATATTCTTATCATAGGATCCAGCAATCATGTTCCTTGCTATTTACCTAAAGGAGCTGAAAATTTATGTCTACACAAAACCTGCACACGGGTGTTTATAGCAGCTATATTCATAACTGCTAAAACTTGAAAACAACTAAGATGTCCTTCAGTAGGTGAATGGATAAATAAACTGTGGTACATCCAGACAATGGAATATTACTCAGTGCTAAAAAGAAATGAGCTATCAAGCCATGAAACAACATGAGGACCTTAAATGCATATTCCTAAGGAAAAGAAGCCAATCTGAAAAGACTACATACTGCATGATTCCAATTATAGGACATTCTGGAAAAAGCAAAGCTATGGAGTCAATTAAAATTATTAGTGGTTGCCAGGATTGAGGGGAGGGAAGAGGTGAATAGGCAGAGCAAAGAAGATTTTTAAGGCAGTGAATGCAGTGAAATAGAGTGGACAACACCAAGAGTGAACCCTAAAGTAAACAATGAACTTTGAGTGACTATGATATGTCACTGTAGGTTCACCTTTGGTAAAAATATATACCATTTTGGTGACTGATGTTGATAAAGGGGGATGTTGATAAAGCGGGAAGTTATGCATGTGTGAAGAGAGGGGATATATGGAAAATCTCTGTACCTCCCTCTCAATTTTATTGGAAACCTAAAATTGCTCTTAAAAATTATCTTTACAATTTTTAAAAATTATTTTAAGTGATTTAAGACTAAATTTGTACTTGCTCAACATTTCTCTTTTCTTTCACCACTTCCTCTTCTCAGTTTAAGAGTTTTGTGAGCTGAGGTCATAAGGTTACTCCTTGGTCCACCCCTGCTCTCTCTCTGTATCAACCTGGAGATACCCAGAAAACATAAGTTGACCTCCAAAAAGAACTAATGAATAATGTCGATTTTAAAGATGTTTTCTTAGGCAGATGAAGAGGGTTATACCACCCTTTCACAAAACAATTTCCCCTAAATTCACCTCCTATGACTTCCCAAAGTTCCTCCCCAAGCAGTCTTCTCATCTTCTCATCTTTTCCCAGAACTCACCTGTCTTTCCAGATGCTTGGCTCAGCCTCTTCCCTGACCCGCCATGTTTGCAGAGCAAAATAAAAACTAGCCAAAGCACTATCCTTCTAGCACTCTGTCTAGCAATACCCTTCTTCCACCAGTTGTTCCCAGATGTTCTGTTCTCAGGAAGCATCCTTATAATGCTGTGTGAGAAGAGGTAGCAGCAGCTGTATAAAACTCAATTCTCATTATTCCAAAATCATTCTCTGGACCTTCTTCACCAAATTATCAAATCCATAAAGCTTGTCTTAAATGTACATCTGCAAAAGAAAGAAAGATAAATTGTTTTTCCTAATAAGTAACACATGCTCATTGTAAAAATATTTAAACATTTCAGAAATGCATAACTTATAAGGTTAAATTTTCCTTTAATTCTAATATCCACAAATATCTACTTTTTTTGGTTTGGGGAGTGGTCCTCTAAACATTTTTTTGACATACACTAACCAATATTATTTTATTTCTTTTTATTTTTGAAAAACAAAGACTACATTTTTTTAAATGAGCAAAAGATTTGAACAGATATGGATGGCGAATAAGCATATGAAAAGGTGCTCAACAGCATTAGTCACTAGGGAAAAGGAAATTAAAACTACAGTGAGATACCACCATGAACCTATTAGAATGATTAAAATTAAAAAGACTGGCCATGCCAAGTGTGGGCCAAAATTTGAAGACTAGAACTCTCATAGACTTCTGGTGGAGTATAAAATGCTACAGTCACTTTGAAAAACAGGTCGACAGTTTCTTAAAAAGTTAAACATACATCTGCCCTGTGATCCAATCATTCCACTCTTTAGTATTTACCCAAAAGAAATGAAAGCATATGTTCATACAAAGACATATGTTCATAGAAGGTTTTCTTTGAAATAACTTAAAACTGGAAGCAATCCAAATATCCATCAACAGGTGAATGGATAAACAAATTGTACTATATCCATATAGATATAGATATCTATCTACAACAAAAAGAGAATATATTAAATGTTTTGATTTTCTTAAAACTCTAGAAAATATAAACTAATCTTTAGTGACAGAAAGCGGATCAGTGATTGTTTGGGTGGGAGAGAGAGGCAAGAGAAAGATTGTCAAGGTGCACAAGGAAACTTTTGAGGGTGATGGATATTTTCATTGTCTTGATTGTGGTGATAAGTTCACAGGTATAAAACTTATCAAAGTGTATAATCAACAAGGACCTACTGTACAGCATAGGGAACTCTGCTCAGTATTCTATAATAAATGGGAAAAGAATTTGAAAAAGAATAGATATACGTATAACTGAATCACTTTGCTATACACCTGAAACTAACACAACATTGTAAATCAGCTGTACCCCAATATAAATTAAAATTTAAAACTTATCAAAGTGTACACCCTAAAATATGCAGTTTATCATAGGTCAATTATATCTGAATAAAGCAGTTTAAAATGTAGACAACACAAGACATACAACTTTGCAATTTATGGTTTTCAGTGAATATATGTGTATGATTTTTTTTTTTACATCTTTATTGGAGTATAATTGCTTTACAATGGTGTGTTAGTTTCTGCTTTATAACAAAGTGAATCAGTTATACATATACATATGTTCCCATATCTCTTCCCTCTTGCGCCTCCCTCCCTCCCACCCTCCCTATCCCACCCCTCCAGGCGGTCACAAAGCACCGAGCTGATCTCCCTGTGCTATGGGGCTGCTTCCCACTAGCCATCTACCTTACGTTTGGTAGTGTATATATGTCCATGCCTCTCTCTCGCTTTGTCACAGCTTACCCTTCCCCCTCCCCATATCCTCAAGTCCATTCTCTAGTAGGTCTGTGTCTTTATTCCTGTCTTACCCCTAGGTTCTTCATGACATTTTTTTTTCTTAAATTCCATATATATGTGTTAGCATACGGTATTTGTCTTTCTCTTTCTGACTTACTTCACTCTGTATGACAGACTCTAGATCTATCCCCTCATTACAAATAGCTCAATTTCATTTCTTTTTATGGCTGAGTAATATTCCATTGTATATATGTGCCACATCTTCTTTATCCATTCATCCGATGATGGACACTTAGGTTGTTTCCATCTCCGGACTATTGTAAATAGAGCTGCGATGAACATTTTGGTACATGACTCTTTTTGAATTATGGTTTTCACAGGGTATATGCCCAGTAGTGGGATTACTGGGTCATATGGTAGTTCTATTTGTAGTTTTTTAAGGAACCTCCATACTGTTCTCCACAGTGGCTGTATCAATTTACATTCCCACCAACAGTGCAGGAGGGTTCCCTTTTCTCCACACCCTCTCTAGCATTTACTGTTTCTAGATTTTTTGATGATGGCCATTCTGACTGGTGTGAGATGATATCTCATTGTAGTTTTGATTTGCATTTCTCTAATGATTAATGATGTTGAGCATTCTTTCATGTGTTTGTTGGCAGTCTG